>NC_088873.1:29411715-29711715 GCF_032884065.1 Artemia franciscana
AGAGAGAGAGAGAGAGAGAGAGAGAGAGAGAGAGAGAGAGAGAGAGAGATCGGTATATTTAAAAACTATCGTAGCATAGAGCTAAATTCAGTTTTTTCACAAAAATCATACATTTAAACAAAAATCACACACTACAACTCAGCATTAAAGACTGATGTGAAAAAAGGCACAAATGAGTTTGCGTATCGATTGGTTCGTACTTTATGGGGTAAAAGTTTATTTCGTAATCGAGTTCGGCTATTGGGAGGGGCTGGTTCGGGTAGTAAAGGTCGGTGGCTCTTATTGGCTAGGACGAATTTCCCAAATTGGTGAATAAGGTGTTCCAGCCGGACTTTAAGTGGAGATAAATTTAATTTAGCGAGGGCTTGATCGTAGGGTATGCCACGGTCTCGGAGTATAATCCTTGTCGCTCTTTTCTGGACGCACTCTATGTCGCGTAATAGGTACGCTGTGCGGATAGCAGATGGACCCCACACCGGGCACGCGTACTCGAGCAACGGGCGAACATAACACGTGTAGGCATGGAGAAGGCTTTTAGTATCGCACCCAAAACGCCTCATTTTGGTAAGTGTCTGAAGGCTTGCATTAGCCTTGTGGACGGTTAAATTAATATGGGCACTGAAACTACAGTCACTAGTGAAAGTTATTCCTAAGATTTTTATTTCGTTCACAATCGGGAAAGGGACTAGAGGCATATCTATATTCCGCTTCAGAGGGTTGAAACGAATTATCTTCGACTTGGCTACGTTGATGGTATGATCATGGCTTGAGCATTCGGTCTTTAGCTGATCAAATAACCGGTCTGAAAACTGCTTTGTTTTGATAGTGTTTTTGACCAGGTAAGCGAGCACTATGGACAGATCATCTACAAAGTTGTAACGGTCCTCGTGATGGTTAAGCAGGGAATTAATTACAGCCAGGAAAATTATTCCAGCTAATTCTGTGCCTTGTGGGGCCCCGCAAGAAGTATCTGACCATGATGAATCCGAATCGTTTTCGTGGAGTGCAAAGACTTTTTGTTTTCGTCCAGTTAAGAAGTCAAGTACAAGGCCAAGGGTGCATCGTTTGGCCCCCATTTCCTGGAGATTCATGCCTGCAGTCCGGTGGCGGATTAGGTCAAAGGCCTTTCGGAAATCCACTGCGCAAATGTCGACAAAACAGCTACCTTTTTCAAGCCATTGGAGGACGCAGTCAAACATCCGTACTAGGTAGATTGTAGTACTACACTTGGGGAGTTCACCGTACTGGAATTTATCAATACGCCCATGAATTTGTTTCAGAAGAAACTTGAGTATAAAGGCCTCAGTTACTTTTGCCAAACAAGGTGTAAGTGAGATCGGGCGGAGATCGTCGCATGCACTAGGGGCGCGCTTTTTTGGAATAATTCTAATATAGGCCCTTTTCCACTGTGACGGGAAAAAGCCAGAAGCAAAACACTCGTTAATGATGCTGGACAGTGGTAATGCTATGAAGGCTGCATATTCACGTAGCAGTTTGGCAGGTAATTCACCAGGGTATGAAGATGTATTCGGTTTGATCTTCCGTAATTCCGTGTAAACATCAAACTCACTGACTATTATGTTGTTCTCAGGCTCACATTTTTCAAGTATGGTGGACTTTTCATGAGCCGTAATAGTTGGATAGGTAGTACAGATCTTGGTGAAGAATTCACTCACTTCTTCTGCACTGATTAAGGACCCGCCATCATTGCTGATCTTTACACTGCTGTCAAAAGCTTGGCCGGCCACCTTTTTCACAGCGTTGTGCCACTTTTTGGGGTCTGAAGTAAGTAATTGGGAGGGCATGGTTTCACGACCATACCGAGCTTTGGCTTTCTTTACCAAAGAGACTATTTGATTTCGCAATTTCTTGCCGTTGATTATATCACCACGGGAGTAGAGGCGAGACAAATTGTAGAGAGGAATGCCATTTACTTTACATATAAGAGAGGAAGTTCAAACATTTCAAATGCGTGTGGAGAACTTGTCCATGATCCTATGGCACAGGCACTTTTTACAAAAGCCAAAGTAAGTTTTGAAGGAATTTCACCATTGATAAATGAAAAGTCGGTGTAGGTACTCGAACCAGTGGCAATATGTCATTGATTGGTGATTGAGTGAGGATCGAACAATTTGATATTATTTTCAGAGGCTCTTAATTTTTCAATTGCCAAAGCAACAGAACTCATAACCTGTTAGCATCAAATGTTTTTCTCAAGATGAAATTGGACGGAACGATTTGTAACTTTATGCCAATTTTAACATTGGGAAGACATCCATTGAGGTATATTATTTATTTCACGATTTAGTTTACCAGCTAGATGATACTCCTTGCTCACCGCCCAAGTGCGTTGATCATCAGTATCAACATTAGATCTATAATCATAGCCCATCGCCAGACCTCTAAAACTTCTCATAGGACTTTAGAGTCATTAAAATAAATTTTATGCAGCTTGCATAGTTTGATAGATTGTTGCTAGTGCTCACCAATGTTGCATTTATGTTGACACATATTTGTCTAAACAAATTGTACAGTAAGCAATTTTCATAGGATAATCCATCGGTAGCGGTGGGAGTTTGATTTTCATACTTTTCCGGAATTCTTGGAAAACGCTTAGAGTGGAGAGACTGGGATGAAACTTGGTGGGAAGAATTATCACAAATCCTAGGTATGTGATAACCGGACCGGATTCGCTCTCTTTTGGGGAGTTGGGGGGTGGGGAAGGTTAATTCAGAAAAATTAGAAAAAACTAGGTATTTTAAATTTCGAATGGGTGATCAGATTTTAATTAAATTTGTTTTTAAAAGGACCTCATGTCTTAGAGCTATTATATCAAATCCTGACAGGATCCGATGACATTGGGGGAGTTGGAGGGGGAAACTCGAAATCTTTGACAACGCTTAGAGTGGAGATACTAGGACGAAACTTGGTGGGAAAAATAAGCTCAAGTCCTAGATACGTGATTGACATAACCGGACCGGATCCGCTGTCTTTGGGGGAGTCGGGGGTTGATTTCCAGTGCTTTGGCGAGCTCGGTGCTTCTGGACGTGCTAGGACGATGAAAACTGGTAGGCGTGTCTGGTACCTGCACAAATTGATTTGATAACAGTCGTTTCCCCGATTCGACCATCTAAGGGGCTGGAGAGGAAAAATTAGAAAAAATGAGGTTTTTAACTTACGAGTGGGTGATTGAATCTTAATTAAATATGATATTTAGAAGGACCTCGTGTCTCAGTGGTCTTCTTTTAAAATCCCGACCGTATTCGGTGATATTGGGGGAATTCGAGGGGGAAACGGGAAATCATGGAAAACGCTTACAGTCAAGAGATTGGAATGAAGCTTGTTGGGAAGAATAAGCACAAGTCCTAGATACATGATTGACATAACTGGACGAGATCCACTCTCTTTGGGGGAGTCGGGGGGGGGGGGGGGGTAATTCAGAAACATTACAAAAATTAAGGTATTTTTAACTTACGAACAGGCGATCGGATCTTAATGAAATTTAATTTTTAGAAAGAACTCATGCCTTGGAGATTTTTTTTAAATCCTGACCGGATCCGGTGATATTGGAGGGAGTTGGAGGGGGAAACCCGAAATGTTTGAAAACGCTTAGAGTGTAGAAATCGGGATGAAACTTAATGGGGAGAATAAGCACATGTTCTATATACGTGATTGATATAATCGGACCGGATCTGCTCTCTTTGGGGGATCTGGGGAGGGGGGTGGTTAATTCGGAAAAATAGAAAAAATGAGGCTTTTAACTTACAAACGGGTGAACAGATCTTAATGAAACTTGTTATTTAGATAGAACTTGTGCCTCAGAGCTCTTATTTTAAATCCCAACCGGATCCGGAGAGATTGAGGGGATCGGAGGGGGGAAACCGGAAATCTTGGAAAAAGCTTAGAGTGGAGAGATCAGGATGAAACTCTGTGGGATGAATAAGCACAAGTCCTAGATACGTGATTGACATAACCGGACCAGATCCTCTCTCTTTGGGGGATATGGAAGGGGGGAGGTTAATTCTGAAAAATTAGAAAAAATAGGTATTTTTAACTTACGAACAGGAGATCAAATCTTAATGAAATTTGATATTTAGAAGAACCTTGTGTCTCAGAGCTCTTATTCAAATCCTGGCCGGATACTAGGATATTGGGGGAAGTTGGAGGGGGAAACCGGAAATTTGGAAAACACTTAGAGTTGAGAGATCAGGATGAAACTTGGTGGAAAAAATAAGCACAAGTCCTAGATATGTGATTAACATAACCGAACCGGATCCACTCTTTGGGGGTGTTGGGGATGGATGGGGGGGGGGGTAATTCGGTTAATTCGGAAAAATTAGAAAAAATGAGGTATTTTCAACTTACGAACGGATGATCGGATCTTAATGAAATCTGATATTTAGAAGGACCTCGTGTCTAAGAGCTCTTAATTTACATCCCGACCGGATCCGGTGACATCGGGGGGAGCTAGAGGGGGAAACTGGATATCTTGGAAAACGCTTAAGAGTGGAGAGATCGGTATGCAACATTGTGGGAAGAATAAGCACAAGTCCTAGATACGTGACTGAAATAACCGGACTGGATACGCTCTTTTTGGGGGAGTTGGAGGGAGACTTCCACTTCTTGGCGAGTTCGTTGCTACTAGAAGTGCTAGGACTATGAAAATTGGCAGACGTGTCGGGGACCTGCATAAATTGACTTGATAACAGTCGTTTCCCCGATTCGGCCATCTTGAGGGGGGCTAGAGGGAGGAGAAATCGCGAAAGTGGAGGTATGTTTATCTTACGAATAGGTGATCGAATCTTAATGAAATTTGATATCTAGAAGGACATTGTGTCTCAGAGCTATTATTTTAAATCCCGACCGGACCTGGTGACATTGGGGAAAGTTGGAGGGGGAAACTGTATATCTTGGAAAACGCCTAGAATGGAGAGATCGCGATGAAACTTGGTGGGGAGAATAAGAACAAGTTCTAGATACATAATTGTCATAACCGGAGTGGATTCAGACGGAGTGGATCCAGGTTGGATTCGAACGGGTGACCAGATCTGAATGAAACTTGTTATTTAGAAGGACCTCGTGTCTCAGAGCTCTTATTTTAAATCCCAACCGGATCCAGTATGATTGGGGGGATCGGAAATATTGGGAAATGCTTAAAGTAGAGAGATCGGGATGAAACTTGATGGGAAGAAAAGCCTAAGTCCCAGATACATGATTGACATAACCAGACCAGATCTGGTCTCTTTGGGGAAGTTGGAAGGGGGGGGGGGTAGTTTGGAAAAATTAGGAAAAATGAGGTATTTTTAACTTACGAACAACTAATCAGATATTTATGGAAGTGTATATTTAGAAGGATCTCTTGTCTCAGAGCTCGTATTTTAAATCCCGACTAGATACGGTGACATTGGGGGAAGTTGGAGGGGGAGACCAGAAATCTGGGAAAACGCTGAGAGTCAAGAGATCGGGATGAAACTTGGTGGAAAGAATAAGCACAATTCCTAGATACGTGATTGACATAACCAGAACGGATCCACTCTCTTTGGGGGAGTTGGGAAGAAATTCGATTAATCCGGAAAAATTAGAAAAAAATGAGGTATTTTTAACATACGAACGGGTGATCTGATCTAAATGAAATTTGATACTTAGAAGAACCTGGCGTCTCAAAACTCTTATTTTAAATCCCGACCGGATCTGGTGACATAGAGGGGAGTTGGAGGGGGAACCAGAAATCTTGGAAAACGCTTAGAGTAAAGAGATTGGGATGAAACTTGGTGGGAAGAATAAGAGCAAGTCCTAGATACGTGATTGACCTAACTGGACCAGATCTGCTCTCTTTGGGGAAGTTGGGGGGATTTCGTGCAAGTTCGGTGCCTCTGGACGTGCTAGGACGATGAAAATTGATAGGCGTGTCAGGGATCTGCACAAACTGACTTGATAACAGTCATTTCCTCGATTCGACCATCTGGGGGGGGGGGCTTGAGGGAGGGGAAATCGTGAAAATAGAGGTATGTTTACCTTACTCATGTCTCCTATGCTCCATTTTCAATCTGATCCGGGGACACATGGGGGTGGAGGGGGGAAACGGAAATGCTGGAAATCAGAAATCTTGGAAAACTCTTAGAGTGGAGAGATCGGGATGAAACTTGATGGGAAGAATAAGCACAAGTTCTACTTACGTGATTGACATAACCGGACCGGATTCGCTCCCTTTGGGGGAGTTGGAGGGATTTCTACTGCTTTAGCGAGTTCGGTGCTTCTTGACGTGCAAGGACGATGAAATCGGTAACTCTAGTACCGAGTCTAATTTTAGGTTCCGATTTCGTCACAAGTGCTATATGAGCTCTTGGCTCTTGTTTAGCCTCCAATTGCCATCAAATGGCTCAAGTAAATTATAGACTATTTGAATAACCCTTACTATGACTACTTGAAGTAGTTTCATCTGAAAAGCATCCAGGTTGCCTGAGATGTAAAAGGTTTTCTCCAAAGTAAGGGGTAACATGTTTATACATGTTTCGTACTTTTACACTAATTCATTTGGCACAAGTATTTCATATATTTTTTTTTCTGTTTGTCATTGAATTTAATGTTGACTGGCCGCTTTGAAAAAGGTTTACAAAGCGTCTTTTGGCCAATAATACATCTGGTAAAAAAAAAAATAACCTCCAGTTTTGGAGATTTCAAGATGGACACATTTTAGATAAAAATAAAATGTATCTGGATGCTCAGGAGACACATTCATGGACCAAAATGCTGGGAGACCTAATCAAACTTAGTTATATGCGTGACCATTTAGATTCGCGTGAATTTTCCCACCATGTAAGTGGAATTCCGAGCATTTCAACCCTTTACGTTTAATTCCTTAATTATCAAGTTTTTCAGAATTTTTTTTTGTAAATTTCTATGTCACAAGACTTTTAGAGGCCTTCGTCTTACAAAAGACCATATACATGGTTTTTCTCATTTAGATAATAATTATTGTTTAGTAAAATTGCGACAATAGCTTGTTCCAACTAGTCGTGAATCCAAAAAGGCTCTTAAAAAAGAAATCTCTATTATCACAATACAAATCAATTTGTTTTTCACTTAAGTTTGTTTTTAATACCTTAGACAAAGACGTAACATTACTTATGAGGCGATAATTATGTGAATCTAACTTATCCCTCTTTTCATGAATTGGAATGGCTCATCTTTCGAAATTTATATAAACATCCCGATTGCTGTGGAGTTCTAATGTTGCTCTATGCTTTGGTTCGAAATAAGTTTTATTTTTTTTTCATTTGATTCAGTTAAAAAGAAAATTCAATATCCATTAAGTACACCTTTTTCAGATACAACCTAATTGTCTTATTTATCAGAGAAGTAGCCGTTCACAAAAAATGACATTAAATAAAAAAATTACGAAATTTAACAAGAAAACCACAAAAAATTTGCAGTTATTGTATTTCTGAGTAGATATTACTTGTTGCCTGTAAAGTCTTTGAGAATCCTAGGAGAGGGAAGAGAAAGATTTTTCGGTCTTACCAGAGAAAATATGCTATATTTCATTTTGAAGCAATTTTAAATCAAACAGTTCGTGGTAACGAACTGTAGTAAGGAGCGACCCGGCTCAATAGTAACCGAAACTCTAAAAAGCGGAATTTTGATACCAATAGTTACATCAAAAGAATCAGATTTTAATGCTGATTTTAAATATATAAGTTTCATCAAGTTAGTCTTACCCATCAAAAGTTACGAGCCTGAGAAAATTTGCCTTACTTTAGAAAAAATAGGGGGAAAAATCCCCCAAAAGTCATAATATCTTAACGAAAATTACACCATCAGGTTCAGCGTATCCGACAACCCTACTGTAGTAGTTTCAAGCTCCTATCTATAAAAATATGGAATTTCGTATTTTTTGCCAAAAGACAGATCACGGATGCGTGTTTGTTTTTCGTTTTTTTGTAGTTTTTTTACCAGGGGTAATCGTATCGATCCAGTGGTCCTAGAATGTTGCGAGAGTGCTCATTCTAACGGAAATTAAAAGTTCTTGTGCCCTTTTTAAGTGACCAGAAAATCGGAGGGCACCTAGGCCCCCTCCCACGCTCATTTTTTTCCCAAAGTCACCGGATCAAAATTTTGAGACAACCATTCTGTTCAGCATAGTCGAAAAAACTAGTAACTATGTCTTTGGGAACGACTTAATCCCCCACAGTTCCTAGGGGAGGGCTGCAAGTTACAAACTTTGACCATTGTTTACTTATAGTAATGGCTATTAGGAAGTGTACAGACGTTTTTAAGGGGGCTTTTTCGAGTTGGGGTGGAGATTGGTTGAGGGAGGGGGTTACACTGGAGGATCTTTCCATGGAGGAATTTCTCATGAGGGAAGACAATTTCCATGAAGAAGGCGCAGGATTTTAGAGTGTTATTAAAAAAACAAAAAAAAAAACAATGAGAATATAAATAAAAAAAAGTTTCTTCAACAGGAAGTAAAGACCAGCATTAAAACTTAAAACGAACAGAAAATATTATGCATATAAAGGGGTTCGTCTCCTCCACAATACCTTGCCCTTCACGCCAAATTATTTTTAGTAATTTCAACTATTTATTCTACGGCCTTTGTGATTCAGAGGTCATTCTTAAAGAATTGGGATGAAATTCAAGCTTTTGCATAAAGAGCGAGATATTGACGAGGGAGCGAACCCCCTCATATACGTAAAAAAAATACACAAATATAAAAATTTGTTACGTTAGTTAATTCGTAAGTTACGTATATTTACTACTAATAAAAACGTTCGTAAAGAAATGAAAATTTTAGTTGTATTTGTAAGTAACCAAAAATCGGAGGGTAATTAGGCCTCCTCCCCCACCCCTTTTTTTCAAAATTGTCCGATTAAAACTATAAGAAAGCCATTTAGCCAAAAAAATTAGTATACAAACTTCGTTTTAAATATTCATGTGCGGTGAGCCAAAATCAAAACATGTATTAATACAAAAACGTTCTGAAATTAAATAAAAAACAAGTTTTTTTTTTAACTGCAAGTAAGGAGCGACATTAAAACTTAAAACGAAAAGAAAATAATTCCGTATATGAAAGGAGTTGTCCCCTCCTCAACACATCGCTCTTTACCCTAAAGTTTTTTATTGTTTTAAAAAGCAGAGTTGTGAGAAAGAGGCAAACTTTATCTTAAAGAGCGAAGCGTTGAGGAGGGGACAACCCCTTTCATATACGAAATAATTTTTGTTCGTTTTAGGTTTTAATGTCGCTCCTTACTTACAGTTAAAAAAAACTTGTTTTTATTTAATTATTATAATAGGTTAAAACTTCAACTAATTGAAAGTATACGGTTAACAGCCTCATCAAAATATTTATTACCTAAAACTGAGATTTACTTAGAAAACTATTTCATGTTTAGATGGTATTTTAAAAACACCTCTCAGATATTTTCTCCTCCGACAAAAATATAGAAAGAGTGAAAAGAATATGATAGATTTAAGCACCAAATTCGTGACTACAATCTATTTACTCATTCGAGACTAAGGAACTGAGGTCAATATTCACACGATCCCTTTCGCTGACATTCACGAGAGAGACATTATTCGCTAATCTAGAAGGAGTGATCCCCCGATGTTTATGAGTTTCAGCTTACTGGTCTCCCTTAATGGGATACCTATTGTCCCAGATTGTAACCACAAATTCCCAAGGGGATAATCAAAGAACGGAGAAATGAGACAGCCGCGAAGGATTATCTCACAAAAATTAAAACAAGCTGACTAATTAAGAATCAAAGATTCATCCAATACTGGGATGAGTTTGACAACAACAACAAAACAGGAAAAAAATAAGGTTTAGCCTATCTAAGAATTAATATAAAATACTTCGCATTTTAAACACAAAGAAAATTTAGCAGAAATTGGTAAAACTGACACAAGTTCAAGTATGTACAGTTGTTAGCGTAAAAAAAAAAATTTGGAGATCTACGTTGCTATCTCCTTAAAATGGATTTATTTATCCTTTTAGCATTGGAAGTGTTTTTAGTCTGTTAGTGATAGGTTTGATACAGCGTCGAGGGCTGTTTTCTACAAGTAAATAAATTCTTCTCCTTCACTAGAGCTTTCTTGCACTGTGTCCCGCCCCCGCTGTCCAACCGACAAGACAGACACAAATGCACACAGTTCGGTCCGAGTATCTCGAAGTTGGCACACCAAGAGCAGAGATCTTGAAGAACAGCTTCATTCAACGTCAAACTTCGATCTGGAATGATCTCCCGGGGGAAGTTATCCCTAAAATTGTTATAATGACTCTTTCAAAAGAAATTTCGACCATCATCTAAAACCTCGATAAAAGACTAGTCAAATCCAATATTTAGCTGTACCTGGCGCCACAAATTTAGGAATGAAAAAACTATATCTTGCAACATTCACATGCAATAAATTGGCATAAAAACTGAAATTTCAAGAATCAAGTAAAATTAGGGAGTTTTTAATATTATATATAAGTAGCCTAACATATAGAATTAATAATCTTGCCCAAAAAAAACAGTTTTTCTTCTGTTCATTTAAAAATACGTTTTCCGAAAAATACGTATTACTAACCAAATGAGCTTAGGTAAAATACAAATTACCAAAAAATATGGCTTTTTAAAATGCACTTTTTAAGTGTTTGAGAGTAGTTGACGAGCCAATAAACATTAGCTCATCACAGAATAGCCAAATATACCTTAATTTGATGGAACAGACGATTTCACCAAAATACTGATTACCAAAACCAAATAGCAGATAAATTTTTTGCTCAGCACAGCCATTAACCAATACTTCCTAGCTAACTACAACAGCAGAGGAGGGTTGCTCGTATATTAGACAAATCCCTTCGTGAAGTAAGACAAGAAAACATTTTATTTTCTCAAAATTACGAAGCATTTTTTTTTTTTTTCTATTAAAGACTGCATAGCCACGCAGATGACCATTTTCAAGAATCCATTTCATGAAATTGAATAGCTACACTCCTAGTGAATAGGTATTTTCTTGATGATAAAGTTTTAAACCTGGAAATGTAACTGTTCCAAAATAAGCTATTCAAATGACCAGTTTATCTTCAATGCTAAAACACTAAATTATATTTTCTTTTTTTCAAAGTCAAAGCAATTAACTAAAAACGTCTCTAGTAAAGAACAAGGACACAATCTTGTAATTTCTAATCAATTTTGCCTTTGCAAGTTTATTTTTGTATTAAGTTATACCTACCTGTATTAAGTTATTAACTTTGTATTGAGTTCGTTTTTAGTTAATTTTGTATTAGGTTATATTCAACATGAGTAAAATTCCAATAAATTGACCTCTAAATTCGGGTATACAAGTCCTTTGAATTTGTGCTACTTTTTCTTTTTAATTGAAACAAATTTTCAAACAGTTCGTGGTAACGAACTGTAGTAAGGAGCGACCCGGTTCAATAGTAACCAAAACACTAAAAAACGGAATTTTGATACCAATAGCTACATCAAAAGAATTGCATTTTAATACTGATTTTAAATATATAAGTTTGCCTTATTTTAGAAAATAGGGGGAAACACCCCCTAAAAGTCATAGAATCTTAACGAAAATCACACCAATGGATTCAGCAAAGTAGAAGTTTCAAGCTCCTATCTACAAAAATGTGGAATTTTGTATTTTTTGCCAGAAAGCAGATCCCAGATGCGTGTTTATTTGTTTGTTTATTTTTTGTTTTCATTTTTTTCCAGGGGTGATCGTATCGACCCAGTGGTCCTAGAATATTGCGAGAGGGCTCATTCTAACGGAAATAAAAAGTTCTAGTACCCTTTTTAAGTGTCCAAAAAAATTGGAGGGCACCTAGGCCCCCTCCCACGCTAATTATTTTCCCAAAATCACCGGGTAAAAATTCTGAGATAGCCATTTTATTCAGCATAGAAGAAAAATCTTATTAACTATGTCTTTGGGGACGACTTACTCCACCACAGTCCCCGTGGGAGGGGCTACAAGTTACTAACTTTGACCAGTGCTTACATATAGTAATGGTTATTAGGAAGTGTACAGACGTTTTCAGGGGGATTTTTTGGTTGGAGGGTGGGTTGAGAAAAGGGGGATATGTTGGGGAACTTCCCATGGAGCAATTAGTCACGAGGGAAGAAAATTTCCATGAAGGGAGCGCATTGTTTTCAAGAATTATTTTAAAAAATGAAAAATATAAATATGAAACAATTTTTTCAACTGAAAGTAAGGAGCAGCATTAAAACTTAAAACGAACAAAAATTATTACGCATATGAGGGGTTCACCTCCTCTTATACCTCGCTCTTTACGCTAAAGTATTTTTAGTAATTTCAACTATTTATTCTACGGCCTTTGTGATTCAGGGGCCATTCTTAAGGAATTGGGCAAAATTAAAGCTTTAGTTTAAAGAGCGAGGTAATGACGCAGGGTGAACCCCCGCATATACATAATAAAAACATGTGAATATAGAAGTCCATTTAAGTAAGCTAATTTGTAAGTTACGCATATCTTTTACTAATAAAAACGTTCGTAAAAAAGTAAAAGTTCTAGTTGCCTTTCTAAGTTACCAAAAAATTGGAGGGCAACTAGACCTCCTCCCTCACTCCTTTTTTTCACAAAATCATTCGATCAGAACTATGAGAAAGCCTTTTAGCCAATAAAATCGTTTATTATTCATCTGCGGAGAGCCAAAATCAAAATATGCATTAATTCAAAAACGATCAGAAATTAAATTAAAAAAAAAACAAGTTTTTTTAACTGAAAGTAAGGAGCGACATTAAAACTTAAAACGAACATAAATTACTTCGTATATGAAAGTGTCTGCTCCCTCATTAACGCCCAGCTCTTTACGCTAAAGTTTTTTACTGTTTTAAAAAGTAGAGTTGAGAGAGAGTCAAACTTTAGCGTAAAGAGCTGGGCGTTAATGAGGGAGCAGTCCCTATCATATACGAAGCAATATCTGTTCGTTTTAACGTTTTAATGTCGCTCCTTACTTTCAGTTGAAAAAACTTGTTTTTTTTTATTTATACCTTATAAATAAGGTATAAATACCTTATTTATAATCTTTTCTCAAAGAGAAAAATCTTTTAAATACAGTAAAAATGAAAAAAAATTCCGATATTGATTTATGCTGAATTACTGCTGTACGGGCGAAGGAAAAGGACATGTAAATAGATAGAAAGTCGGAATCTTAGCACTCTCTTTCCGCAAGAAGAAGTGTTGAACCGAAAATAAAAGTTTTCCAAACTCCAGAGCTACTTAAACATTTTCATTGATTTAAAATGAGGTTTGAGATACGCTTGAGGAATATATATTAGGAAAATAAAAGGCAAAACGATAAACATAGATGAAAAAAGAAGCCTAACAGGTAATCCATGATTCCAGCAAGTTTGACTCCTTATTTGAAATACAAAAAATGATGTTATTGGTTTTAACGATATTATTGGCATCTCAGATGACTATCATGCTTTTTTCGTTTAACCGAAGGGTAATCCAGGGTTTAAAATACATTGAATACAAAAAAAAACTTATTATATGAAAACCTCTCGTCCGTTCTGTCTATTTGACAAGATATCAGTAAGATAGATATGTTTATACCATCTAACATGATATACGATATTATAAAATATTTGTGACTATCTTTTAGTTTAGTTTTTTTTTTTTTAGTTCAATGACTATCCAGGGACTGAGATCTATTGACTATAAAAAAAAATAAATAAACACGTATTCTATTAAACCCTCTCTTCCAATCCGATTTTTTTGGCAAGATTTCAATAATGTGCAATTTTTGGAGAGCTTCTAATATATGAAGGCTATAATGTCGGGAGCCTGTCATGAATTTTCCGGTTTAAATGAATAGCAATCCGGAGTTTGAGAGCCGGTGAATGCGCCGAATAAGTGAACACGTATTACATGAAACCCTTTCATCCAATCCGCCCGTTGGGCAAGATTTCAATAAGGTACAATTTTTCAGTGTAGAAATGTAGAAGCAGTCTAGCAATTACAACCACAAGTATCTTGCGGATAATAAAACTCCCCATCCCTAAGGGTATCTTAGGGTATCCCTAAGGGTACCCTATGATCCTTTTATTTTGTTTTTATCACCCTGCATATACCAAAATCTATAAATATATGAAATAAAATTATACTACCGCTCTTCCATATTTGCAGGAGCCGGAGGTGGGTTCCATATTCTCCCCAAAAAGCCTATATATTTTGTTTCCTCAATCATTTCTACACTTTCCATCAATTAATTTAATTTCTGTGATATATCGAGTCCACTCCACCTCCCTTCTAAAATGGAATTGCCCCTTCCATAAATTCCTGCGAACACAGCTGCTACTTTCTTACAGCATGGCAGCATGCCTGTGCATCATTGAATCTCTAAAATTTGAGCAAATTTTGGAGGCACTATAGATGGTATGACTACTTCCTATTAATGGCAAAACTTGATCAATATCAAATGGAAATTTGGCACAGCAAATTACTTTTATTGATTAAACCCGTTTTTAAACTTGGTGTAGATAGTGACAGCTTATAGAGCGAAAAATAAGAGATAAAACTAATGTTCTCGTTGATAGCACTCAATTCACTGTAATGACTCCTTAGTTTGACTGTATTGTGGCATCTAATCATGCTCCCATCACAATAAATATGCTCGCTCTCAGCAACTATCTATGCTTATGAACTAATAGCAACTAGCTTATGAACTAAGAGACTGTGCAGATGCCATACTCAAAACTAAACAAGAAAAAGAAACCATGACTTTGGGATTCTTTTTTAGACATGAACTACTAGCAAAGATTTGAACAGTCAGCTCCAATTTTCAGTTTGTCAGTCATGACTCTTAAGGGTGGTAACAAAATGGACTCTAAAATATTATTAAGAATCTTGAGTGAATGGTGTTATTATTCTTGATATCCACTGCGGAATGACTTCATAAACTTCCAAGGAAGAGATCCGTTGTGCTAAAACTGTGCCATATTAAAGAATAAATCTCATAGTATACGGACTGGTTTTATCCAGTTTTCACTGCCAAATGGTATGACAAATACTTTATATTATTAAAATTAATAATGCAACAACCTACGAGGATGTTATGAAAAGATGCAGACCTAAAAGTAGAGATGGCAGCACTCAGCAATAAAAGCTAAAGAATGAAGCTGTGCAAGCTTTTGCTATCATTCGTCATACTTTCATCCACTTCTAAATACAGGGTAGCAGCGAGAAAATTGTTTAATGAAGTCGATGCGGCAGTTTTTGCGAAAATGGAAAAATTGACTATAAAGCTGTTTTTAAATGCTTTTTTAGAGGCAACACGCCTATGCAAGTCAAAGATGAATTGGGCGCTAAGCACAGGGACTATGCAGCATAATTATTTACTGTGAAATTTTGGCTGCTGAATTTCGAGGTGGCCGTACCTCCAAAAACTACAATCATTCTCAAAACATTGCTAAAGTTCACCAGATGGTGCTAAACGATCATCAAATAAAAGCGAGAGATAGCAGAGGCTATGGTTACTTCAAATGAGTATTTTTGTCACACATAGAATCAAGATTTGAAATGAGAAAGCTGCCTGCCCGTTCGGTACCACGTTGCCTCACGTTCAACCCAAAAAGTGTTAGAATTAATATTTCCAACGCTCTATTGGTCCAGTTAAGGCGCAAGTGATCCGAGTTCTCACGCCGATTAATTGCTAAAGGTAAAACAAGAAGCGTTATAGGTTCGGGACAAAAATAAATCCAAAACAATGAGCTGCAAAGGGGAGTTGGCTCCAAAAAAAACAAAAACTATTTGTTACTAAACACAAACAAAACTATTTTAAACACAGAACCACTATCCCTGCTATTATTTTTCTACCTTTACAGCAGGACAGATTTCACAAAGAAGAAGATAAAGGATGATTGGAAGAATTTCATCTTACTAGGCATCTTGTTTGAGCTACAGAGCGTCTTGTGGTATCCCAAAATCTTAGAATCTTTAAAAAAAAGATTATTTATACTATTTCATGGATATTTCCAAAAGTTTATCTCTTTAAACCATATCAAAACAAGTAACGATCATTCACTGTCTCCTGAGTCTTTAGCCGGATGTTTGTAGCCCCAGAGTATGTGCTCAAGAAGATTGGATGATCAATACTATATAATCCTAACTTGCAAAAGAAATTTAAGCTGGTAAAGGCCGGTGCAACTTTTGAAGAATGTAGGATACCTAGTACCAAGTCTGTTTTGATATGAATGTTGAGTTCAGTTTCTGTAAATCAATATACCCAAAATGTAGTAATGAATGTCAGGTTAATCTTCCTGAAACCAAATCTGTTCTTAATTTTTCATACCTAAGTTGAATGTTGTTTAAATAAGTTACAAAAAAGATTCTCATACAAAATCTTATGTTTTCAAGTCTCATAATGGGACTCGGTTTCGTTCCTTTTACTCGAAAGTGCTAATAGTTTGTCGAATACGGGATAAACGTTTCATCCGCACAATTCTGGCGCCAAATCGCGTACGAGGCTCTAAACTGTTCTAAACTGTAAATAAAACAAGTTTCCTTTCTTTCGTCCTTCATAGCAACCTTGCTCCAAATACCAAATACCTTCGAAACAAGAACAAGGTATATTGCTGCCTTATTGACCATTTAAGTAATTTTATATAGTAGCTCTGCCCAATGTCTAAAGACCCTAAGAATATTAAAGAAATATAGTCTAAAATGCATCAAAATAGGGAACTTTGGGCCGAAGATCATAAAATTATGACAAATTTGATTATAATGGTTTCAAAAAGAAATATGTTGATACACTTCAAGGTTGGGCTGTGTACACCTACGCTCAAAGCCTCTTTGTTACATAAAAGAAAAAAAATGGCATGAAAACACTATTTAGGGTGCACATTTTCTTCGCAACAAAACTACATGACACTTTGCCCTAGTTCCAAGACTTTGATTATTTGTCTGCATGTGCACGATGTATTGCAGCAGAAACTAGTCACAGTCTCATTGCAGTTCCAGAAGCTCAACAATTAAAGTATTATTTTCTGAGAGATGTTAAACTTCTTCCACCTTCTTGGGTATAGAACACGAGAATCCATATCTCTTTGTATACTGAATTTGGTCTAGTTACCTTCTCCGTCATTAAACTCTCATTTCCCTGCAACCTGTGAAAAATTTTCAGACCGACGATAACAAAAGGCGGTGTAGAAGTTGTATAGGAAAACTCTTGTTAAATTCTGCACGAATTTTTTTTTTTTTTGCCTGGTTCTTATTCATCCAGCAAATACTTCCTTTACGTTGACAGAAGCAGAAAAATTGCCTTTCGAAGGCCTTAATGCTTGGCAGTTGAGATTAAATTTCTTGCTAATAATGAGCACATTTGTTATCAATAATTACTCGACGTTATCCAAGGAACCAGCAGAAGATTGGGAAGCGGAATTCTAGCGAGGAAGTGTTTCGTCATTAGTTTGGTCGAAACGGGACTTCATTTAGGAATCACGCGGGGAAACAGTAACGCTTAATTAACAGGAAATTATGATAGAAAACGAAAAATATTGTAGTTTATCCCTCCACCGGGAATTTCTTTAGTGAAATCCGAACAACTGAAGAGATACATCATAAAAGAAGGGCTGTATAACTAGAAAACACAGTGAGGACTTAGTAAGACTGCATTTCTTAAGCAGTTCTACTAAATCACCTACAAGGCAAAAAGTGAGAGACAGGGCTACCAATATCAGGCTGATATTTGATAAAAAAAAAATTAGAAATTATTTTCAGGTGTATCATAAAAAAAATGCAAAAGTAAGAGGTTTAAATACAGAAAAATGAAGTAGCATTCGTGTGGGGGTTAGCCTCTAATGACTGCACGCTTTGACGACTTTGTGGCAGTTGCAGAAGTCTGTAGAAGGATATATCCAAAAGGTCATACGTGGAGGTTGTAGATTACCAAACCAGAATTTTACTATCGGTTACCTCTATGCTTCCTCTATTACCTCTATTCTTATAACTTATTACGATGATGTATATATCTAATTATCAATCAACACACTTTCTAGTCAACTGCTTTGAATATATTTGCACATCTTTCTAGCAGATAGTAAATCTGTAGGTCTGAGATCTGGTACTAACAAACTGGGCTGAAACTAACAAACTGGGTACATTATCGTAAGTACGTATTACGTAAGGAGTCTACGTACACCGGTACGTACACCAATGAATATGTTTTGTGTCTATTTGAAAATTATAATTAATCCAAGTATACAAGGTATTTCGGTCAAGTTCTAGCAATTATGTTTCCACTACCCTACCAAATGCTGTAGACCATTGTCATGAAACATTTTAAATCGATAGCCTGTCAAAAGAAAGGCTTACCACCAACTTCCGTTATAGCTTCAAAGTTATTATTGCACCATTGATAATAATATACTACAGGATTTCTTTTTGTTGTTTAAAAGAAAAAAGAATAAACATTACCAATCATCATGAACACATAATGGTAGATATATCTCCCTAGAAAAACATATCCAACGGTCTGAAAAAAAAGAAAAGATAAAAGACAAAGCTACTTTTCCATCTTAAAAGATTAAATAATAAAGACAAACAAGTAGACTGATAAAAAGTTAACTAATTTTAATTCTCCTAAGTTTAATTATGGAAGCTAAAAGAATAGTAACAATAGTAACAGCATACGATCAAGTAGACGATGAAAACGCAAATCCTATGATACAAAAAAAAGTAATTAACATATGGTGTAGGATCAATCGGAGGGACATAGAAATAATTTAATGGGTCATGGGCAGACCGTGCATCCTTTGGTTGACAATACTTTAGAGCCTTAATTTTGAAGAAAATTTTTTTTCATGTGAATGACGTTACATTCATCTGCACATAAAAAGCAAAAAAAAAAGTGTGATAGTATGGTAATGTCAACATGTTTTGTATAAAAGGTGTTAATACAGACAATATTTTTCATTAGCATAAAATATGCGCAGAGGACGACCCGAAAAAACAGTTAATGGCCTTTTAAGCTTCCTTCAGGTAATACACGCAAAACTTGGAATACCAAAATTTAAATATCGAGAGGGGGGATCGGAATTTTAGAAATGCCTAGGTGGGGCATGGTCCGAAACAGCTTGGTAACCACTGGTTTAGATGACACAACAAATAATAAAATTAATTTTTTGTCCTGAAGTACTTTGTCCTCTAAACATGAGTGCCAAAAAGCAATTAATATTCTATGATTCCAACTGTAGCCTACTTCCTTTTACGTGTGCTTTTTTCTAATACATTATATGGGCGATTTTTTGTCCTTAATTATTTTTTTTTTGTTATTGTTTTAAGCTCTACTCGTTTTAAGATTTATTTATTCATTTATATGGTACCTGTTGTGTCCTTGTTAGGTTTCATTTATTCTTTAATAGTAATTTCTGGTCGTTTTGAGTGTGAATTTTTGTAGATTTTTTTTTTGCTGATCTTAAGTTCTTAATATGGCCTTTAATTTTTTTTGAAAAACTTCTTCTTTTTTTTTGTTTTGATTGATAAAGCTTCAAAAATTTTCAAAATTCCCCATTGCAAAATCAATTTATTTTAACGTCAAAGTATTAAAAGTAAGATTATCGAACAAAGTAACAATATCAAAGTAACGAAGTATCAAAGTAAAGAAAGCATCGAAGTAAACAAAATATAAAAGTAATAATAAGCAACTTGCATAAATTACAGCCCTTGCCGAATAAATCAGTAAATCCGAGCATCAAAGTAAGCAAAGTATCTACGTAACAATAAGAAACTTGCACAACTCATAGCCCTTTCCCCGAGAACTGAGGGGTGGATCAATCCCAGAAGTGGGGTTATTTGGCTTCCGGACTATTTTGAGCAAAATGACTATCTCTAAATTTTGACTGGATGCCTTTGGGAAAAAGGGGGTGTGGAAGGGACTGATTGTCCTCTGATCATTTTCGACTCTTAAAAAGGGAAAAAGAAATTTTGATTTCCAATCAAGTGAGCTACCTCGAAAGTTTATACGACCACGCGTTCCATAAAAATTTTATCTGTTGACAATAGGTAACTAGCATAATTAATAGCCCTTTCCCTGAGGCTTGAAGGGAGGGGGGTTCAAACCGGAGCTACAGTTATTTAACATGTGGACTATTTGGAACAATATAGCTATCTCAAAATTTTGATACGATAGATTTGGGGAAAAGAGGGTGTGGAGAGGGGCTTATTGCTCTCCGAACACTTTTGATTCTTAAAAAGAAACTGGAATTTTAAATGTTCAATTACATAGGCTTCCTCCGAAGTTTGTACGGCCACCACTTCCATACTAACCCGATACGCCCCTGAGCCATAGCTTACCAACTTTATCCCGGGCTCTGGGGATTGTGTAAACCCCGAAGGCATTGTTATACGATCTTTGGACTATTTTGAATAAAATGGCTATCTCTAAAGTTAGATCTAATACAGTTGAGGAAAGAGGGCGTGAGGAGAGTTATTTGCCCTCTGGTCACTTTTGACTCTCTAAAGGGAAATAGAACTTCCAATTTCAAATCAAATGAGGCTTCTTCATAGTTTATACGACCAACTTTCCAAAAAATTCTTATATGCCCCCAGGACATAACTTAAAACACTCAACCCAAGGCTCTGGGGGTCGTATCGACCCTGAAGGCATCGTTACATAATCTTTTGACAATCTTGAGTTTAATGGCTATCTCAAGATTTCGATTGGGTGCATTTGGAGAAAAGAGGGCAGGGGAGCACAACTCCCCTCTGATAATTTATTGCTTTTACAATGGGGCATTAGAACTTTCAATTAACAGTGAAATGAACCTCCTCCAAAGTTTTTACGACCATTCCTTCCCACAAAGCCTTATACAACCCTGGGATATAACTTACAACCCTTGAACCCGGGCTTTGCGGGGTTGTGTTACTGTATTTACTTGGGAAAAAAGGGCGTGTGTTTTTCTAATCAAAAGAGCCTCCTCCGAAGAATGTATGACCACCCCTTCCATAAAAACCTTAGATGCCCCAAGAACTTAGCTTGCAACATTTGCCCCCGGGCTCTGGGGGGTTTTGTCGACACCGCAGTTTTTGTTATCAGATCTTTCGACTATTTGAAACAAGATGGCTATCTCAAAATTTCAATCCGATACATTTGGGGAAAAGAGGTGGTGGGAAAAGCTTGTTAACCTCTGATCACTTTCTTTTTCTTAAAAAGGACACAAAACTTTCAAATTTCAATCAAATAAGCTTCCTCTAAAGTTTATGCGACCATCAGTTCCATAAAGACCTGATATGCCCCTGAGGCATAACTTACAACCCTTGCACCTGGCTCTGGAGATTGTGCCAACTCCTAAGGCATTGTTATACGATCTTTGGACTATCTAGAACAAAATGGCTATCTAAAAATTTTGATCAGATGTATTGGGAAAAAGCGGACATAGGAGGGTATAGGTGCCCTCGGGGATTAGTTCAACTAATTCGACAACTAGTTTTGGAATTTAACGATGTTAATACAACTGATAGGAGAGAAGGATGAATTAAAAGGACAGAAAAGACTAAAGAAAACACAAAAAAAAGAAAAATTGAAGGTTTGTTTCGAACGCTCCATTGATGTTACTGTCAATGAGATGGGACAGGCCCAAAGGGTTCGGAAATCCGTTGATGTCAATAAGTTTCCTTAAATTTTTGACATTTTTTTACATTGCATCTCAGACATTCTTTTTAGACAGACTAATCTGCCGAAAATATACCCTCTTACCTTCTTAGTATTATCAACTGGGGGTGGGAGAATTCCCTTCCCCGTCTAGACATAATTTGCTCTTCCTTCCTTGGCTTGAATAATGTCTTGTTAAGGGGGTGTTTTCATTAAGAAATGCATTTTTTTGTATTTTATTTAGCCAAGTGCAAATAAGACGAATTTGCCCTCCCTTGATTTTGAAGAATACAATTGTACCCCTTACACATTTTTGTGAATTGCCACCACTTGCCCCTCCTTGAAAAAAGTTCTTGCTCACGTTCTCACCTAACAGAGTCTCGATAACCTACTCAGCGTACCATTTCTTGAGAGCGGATATATCACCTTTCGATAATCCGGTATGCTGGCACTTACGCAGGGTTTGAGGTTTTTATGCCATTTTCCTACAAATTCTTGCATTTTCGGTCCAATCTGTCTATTTTCTTATATTTTTTTTCTAATTTTCCCTCACCTCTGAAATGTTAGGACACCTCAAAAATAAATTCACGTTTACGTATCTGTTGGCATACCTATGAAATAAAGACAACTAGATTACCAATTTCAACGTTTTATAGCAGAAGGATAGCATCCGACAATTCACGAATATGTATTCTTCTGATAAACAGGTATCTGCACAAGATTTTGACATGGTCGCAACCAGGACTTGACAAAATGGGTTGGAGCTGGGTATTAGCTTAGGCTAAGTAATGGTAGTGACGAGGTCTTAATACTTTTAAGAGAATCGTTAGCATTGCGTTTAGGCGAGTCTGAAGTTGAAATGTAATAACGATTTATGTTCTCCGCGCAACTTCTTGCATGTTATTTTTTTTTTCTTTTTTGTAGTCCTGCTGTGTTAATATTTCAACGTAAAACGATTATTTTACAATTATTCGACAGATGACACTAAAGTTTGTCCATCTGCTTAATTACATCTTCGGAATTTGCTTGGCTTTTTTTGGTTTATAGATTGAAAATCTCATTCGAAATCGATGACAAAAGAAAAAATATTCTGTTTTAAGGAAGTCAGTGCGTAAAATTACAAAAAAAAAAATCGTTTATTCGTTTATTACTGGCAAAATAAAGCCTTAGTTTTGGTAAATCGTTAAACTTTTATATGTTTCACTTTTATAGAAAGCTAAAAAGTTACCTTAGATTGTTTGATTTGTAGTTTAATTACAGAAATGAAGCAAGATTATAGGTGTGCCTATATAAAAAAAAAAAACATTATACAGATTAGTTGAACTAGTCCCCGAAATTTTCATTCTCTTAACCAATTGCAAGTATCTTATCTATAACTTAGTATTTAGAAGTAAAGAAGTAGAAGAAATTTTGTTTTAGATCGAGGAAATTTTCTTTTTAAATTTTGCCGTTTGTCATTTGAACTAATAGAAAGTAATGTAAGCAATGGTATTGATACTTCCTAACCTATTTAAACAATTAGTTAAAGGTCCCCCTCAAGATGTCCTGAAAGCTTCAACTTAATATTACAAGCCGTTTCTGAGATATTGCTGATATGCTCTATTTACAACCTTTATTCGCAAAATGTGTTTTGATTAAATTCAATATCCCCCTCATCATTCCCTGAAATTTTCATCCTAATACGCTCTGCTTTTTTGGAGCCATATGATCAAACATGCCCGCTTGTCCCAATCATAACCAGTGTAAACAAAAAGTAACTGGCATAGCTTAAAACCGTTGCCCAAGGGCTGTCGGGGATAGTGTTACTCCTAGAGGCATAGTTACTGGACGTAACTATTTTGGAACAAAATCGATACCTCAAAATTTTGATTGAATGTGTTTGGGGAAGGGATGGAAAAGGGGGCGTGGAAGAGGGCCGGTCGCCCTCCAATCACTTTTGAATCTAAAAAGGAAACAAGAACTTCCAATTTCCAATTGAATGAGCCCTCTCCGAAGTTTCTACAATTACTTGCATAGAAAGTCGCTCAAGGAAAAGAAAAAAAAATCATTTGAAGCCTTATCACTTTTTATTTAGGAAGCGCTAGCGCTGCCTATGCTTTAATTCACTTTGCCAGCTTAGATATATATCTGTATTCAAAATATATCATAGACCGGAAAAAGGCTTCGGCTTTTTTTTTACCTGGAACCTAGTAAAGAACAAACCAAACTAACCGTAATTGGTGAGGAGTCAAAAAATTCAGTTTTGTCAAAAGCTGTATCCTAATATACTTGATTATCTAAAGTTGCATTTGCCACTTTTCCACAGTAATCCTTGTAGGCCTAATTCGGTAATGAATACAGAATACAGTAATTCTTGGTAGACCTGGTCTGTTCAATATCTGTGTTGTTGTTTTTTTCAGTCATTTATGCTTGACATGTCAGTAAACACCCTTATGAGTGCTCGAGAACTGTTCCTTTTAGTAGCTTTTTTTATCTTTTTAAAATCTGTTTTTCAAATTTTCTAGGATATTATCTCTATTTCTGTTATAGTGCTGTTTTCTTGCAATAGATACTTCGGTTGCTTGGCTTTATCACTTTTTTTGGGTTTTCTTCCTATTAGTTTGATCTCTTGACACCATTATGTTTCTAAGTGTATTTTACTAATTACCAACTCTAAATCCACATCATATTGCTTTTATATATTATGACTCAGGTTCTAATATGACGACATTGAATGGCTGTAACCTAAGATGTGTGACATCGTTCGTCATCTTGTATATGAAGGTGAAGTTTTTGGTCAAAAATTGAATTTCACTTTTCATGGCATGTTCAATTTTCTTTCAAATGAGCCCTCAGGCTGGTCATCATATTGTCCAAGTGCCCCCTAGCGGCGAAGAAAAAAAAAGAAAAAAAAGAAGATACACCAGTGCTACCCATGCCAATAGATAGATTTTCCTTGTTGTTCAAGGTAGGGGGCTGAAACTTTCCCGTTCGGGGTTTTCGACAATGGTGATTACAATAGTACAGTTTCAAGTTCAAAATGACACCAAGCTCAACGGTTTTCAGGCTATTTTTCGATATTCCCATTAATTTGTTTTCGCAATAAATTTTTAACATTAAGATTTACCGAATTCACAAAATTTGCCATTACTGAATCAATTTCAAAACGTAATTTTTTTTTAACTTACCAGTTTTTTCATAAAGGATTTTTTTTGTATTATGGGAAGTGATTCATTCTTTACTAGGTTACAGCTATCATTGCAGCCATGATACTACTTTTCTATTATACAAGAAATTAAAACAAATACTTACGATAATACCCATAGTCAAGAAGCTATGGAGGAGTAGATAAATCAGAGGATCAGGAGATGCAAATCTGTATTTTTCTCCCAGTAGAGCATTCCTAAAAAACAAAATAAGAATCTCAGTTGTTAAACTTGAAATCGAATCGATTCACCCCTCAAACAGAAAAGAGCATGAAATTCTATTTACATAAAAGATGGATTTACCTTAAATCTCAGAGCTTACAATATAATCTTAGACTCTATCAAGGGACAGAAAGAAAATCGGTATTTTAAAGAAAATCCAATCCTAAAAGGAAATGCTTAGCAGAACTCGGAAATGAATCATTATAATCTTAAATGTCATTAATAATACACAGAGGAAGATAGAAAAGAGGTCTAAGAAGTGTTAGCAAACATTATAGTTAATTTGCAACTATCTTAAAAATATAATAGACCTAATATTGAATAAAACCTTCACTGCCAGCTAATAAAAATGGAAAATATAGCACAGAAGAGGTTCAAAATGGTAAGAAGACTGGTAGGACTGGAAACTGCAAAATTTATAAACAAATATAGTCCAGGACTTTTAGGGTTTGACCCGGACAAAATTGCAATATAAACGAAAATGGTACCAAAATGATCAGAAAAAAATTCTGTACAACATACTAAAAGTCCCCATAAATCCGAGTGGGGCGAGTACCCGAAAAACAGGGGAAAAGGGGGAAATGCGGGGGAAAATGGGAAAAATGCCGAACATGCCCAGAAAATAGTTTAAAGTGAGTTTTTTGGGGTTTTCACATACGCTGATTACGAAATTGACATCTAAAATTCAGTATAGAAAAAGACTACTACGGAAAACGGGGGAACAGGGGAAAGAGGGGAGAAAAGAGAAGAATACAGGGTAGGGGTAGAAAGCGGTTTGAAAGATATTTTCTGGGGTATTCCTATCTGGTGATTACGAAATTGAGAAATAAAATGATATAAAAAAATCGATTAACATAAAACGGGGAAATGGGGGGGAGGGGAAAAGGGAAATATACAGGGTAGGGGTAGAAAGCATGTGGAAATGTGTTTTCTGGGGTTTTTCTATCTGCTGATCACGAAACTGACCCCTAAAATGAAGGAAAGAAAACGAGAACCATGAAAACCGAACAAAACTGGAGGAAACAACGGAAAAGGGGAAGGGAGGCCTGACTCCTGAGCCAGCTGCTAATGGCTAATAAGTAGGCCTATGGACAAAATAACTCGCTTAAGTATCAAACTTGTACTTTCTTGAATCACAGACATTTCTTACAACCATTTGAATTACTAAACATAAAGAAAACAACCGCTTGGCAGTTATATATAAAATGGCTATTATATGTAAAATTTGCACTTTCGAAGGCAGTATAGTTGACTTGAAAAACACAGCATTGATATCACTAGTCGAGCTCCTCGTCTTCGACAATCTCGTTGTCCCTGTTCAAACAGTTGATACCCTGACATTCTCCGCACGCGAACGTACACGCTAATCCATTTTTCTTGCAGCTGCATCGCGAGTTCTCGCAGCCTGTCTTACAGTTGCATCTCACGACACTCAAAAGAGTCTGAGGTGCGGGCAACAAATGGGTCATCACAGGTGAGTATTTATGGTCTCTGAGGACCCAACCCCAGTCAGCTGGGTCGAGGTCAGCTGGTTCCCCTTTCCAACGGGATACCTGGAGGCGCACTCGCTGGGAGTGGAATGAAGCTGCAGCTTCGGTTGGCGGAAGCCTTTCAGGCTTAACAAACGCCGTAGTATTAGACGAAGAAACTTTTTCCAAGAAAATTCGATGTCGCAGCTTAGTGAGATCTTCGTTTGGTCGTGCTTTATACAAGCTGAGGAGAAGATATTCACCCGCTTTCACAATTTCATTTTGGACGATGATTCATCCAGAAACACTTTGCATTTTTTTCTGAACACTTCGCTCTTCTTCAAAAGAGGTAGCACAGCTTGCTTTCCAAGTCTGAAAACTCGTGAGGTCGTGTCACATCCCAAGAGTGCGTGCCCTACCAGAAGCAGCCTGGATACTTCTCCCATTTTTTTTTGCACTTCGTTGAGGCACCAGAACCGTGTTATCGCTTCTTTTGCGTTCGTTGACGATTCGAAGTAAAGTGTTTTTGCATTAGGCGGGAGGTGATACAAGAGTAGAATCAGAAGGTCAGTGTCGTTGCCGAGAACTATTGTTTCAGAGTTTTCTGCTTTCGTTACGGCAGTCTTCACGATTGGATAGTCAGCATCGTCCTTCGCATGGACGACTTCAAATCCTTTGGCTCTGAGTTTTTCCCCGATGTAGCTTATAATTCGCTGTTTGTTCTGAGAGTTGCTCAAAAACTCTTCCTTCTTTTTCTGGAGCTTCATCCCTAAACTGAAATCGATCAATTGATGCTGGCTTCCCTTACACCGTCGGTTGTGCGTAGCATCTTTCGTGGTTGGACGAGCGCTGTATCCATCGAAGACAACAGTAGGGGAGGTACAGCGTCGAGTAACGAAACTAACATAGCTGTCACAGATTGAATCATAAGTATCACCAATCTTCCAAGGTACTTGCTGAAGCAGCCAACCTCCGTCAACTACAGTGACACGATCTGACACTGGCAGGTGGTGAATCGAGTCGCAAAATTATGCTTGACTTAAAAAAAATCTCGTCGTACCTTGATTTATCCTGCTACCATGTCACATGTGTAAGCATCCACGCAGACTGGGGACTATTGGATCCGCTAGATGTCATTCCGTCAGGATAGGTTTTGTCGTCGGCACTGGAACTCCGCGGTGACTAGTCTACCTTGCTTCTCTTACTGGATGTCGAATTAGAACAGGATTATGTTGACGAACCCACGCGCTTGTCGATAACGGCGAGGAATACGGAATAATGTAATTTCAGTATTTTTCCGTATTTCTTTCTCGAATTTTTTTCTGCCTTTTCCGAAACTATGGGGTAGCCGAACCTCTATAGATCTCCTGTATTTGTTCTCGAACTTTGTTTTAGATGTCAATTTTATAATCAGCAGATAGAAAAACCCAAGAAAACACATTTCCACATGCTTTCTACCCCTACCCTGTATATTTTCCTTTTTCCCCTCCCTCCCTCCCCCCCCATTTCCCCGTTTTATGTTAATCGATTTTTGTATATCATTTTATATCTCAATTTCATAATCATCAGATAGGAATACCCCAGAAAATATCTTCCAAACCGCTTTCTACCCCTACCCTGTATTCTTCTCTTTTCTCCCCTCTTTCCCCTGTTCCTCCGTTTTCCGTAGTACTCTTTTTCTATACTGAATTTTAGATGTCAATTTCGTAATCAGCGTATGTGAAAACCCCAGAAAACTCACTTTAAACTATTTTCTGGGCATGTTCGGCATTTTTCCCATTTTCCCCCGCATTTCCCCCTTTTCCCCTGTTTTTCGGGTACTCGCCCCACTCGGATTTATGGGGACTTTTAGTATGTTGTACAGAATTTTTTTCTGATCATTTTGGTACCATTTTCGTTTATATTGCAATTTTGTCCGGGTTCGACCCTTTTTTGAGCTAAAAGTCCTGGACTAATAGTTGAGTGACGCTACTGCTAACACCTACCTACTTTGGTTAGGTTAGTGATTCCCAAATGAGGTACAGCCACCACCAGTGGGACATGGTAATATTTTGGGTCATGTACAGGAATTGCACCCTTGGGCTGACTTTCCTCTAAAACCTTTACTTTGAAAAGATAAATTTATGAGCGTGACGCCAAATTCATATGCATTTATAGAGCCGAAAAAAATTGAATGATATCATTACGATGACATCATGCACAGTGTAAAATGTGTTGTATAAAGAAAAACTTTTATTAGTACGACTAATAAATGGACGACAGGAAAAAGATACTAAGTTAATGGCCTTTTAAGCTCGCTTCTGGGAGCTTAAATACTCGTAAAATTTTCAATAACAAAATTTAAACATCACGAATGAGGCGTCAGGATTTTAGAAATGCCTAGGTGGGCCATGACCCAAATTCGGCTGTGAACCACCAGGTTAGGTAGTAGGTATCCATCGAATTCGCAGCAGATGGCATATAGGCTGTTTGGAACAATCAACATAGTTGTTTTCAATATGTTAAAGACTAATTTACAATTATCGTATTCACAGATATATTTGAATAGTAGGTAAAGGCAATTTAAAACATTGAACTTTTTTCATAGCAACTGTGAACAATAACCACCATATTTTTTTCAGTGTGTATTTATTTATTACTCTCAAGTTTTAATGGAAAATTTACATACCTGTCCTAATAAATTGGTATTATAATACATCTGTATACTGATTTTACAGTCGATTTCAATCAACTAATTTCGAGAGACTACAACTTAGAGGTTGATTCTCATAGCTGGATTTACATTAATAACCGGCTGTCTAAGTCTCAGCAATACAACTTTTTCAACACACTAACTGCAAAAGGAAAAATATTTAAAATATATTTTGCTTTTCATTAAAGTGCAAAATACGCTCTAGCCTCTAGACAGCTTATTGGGGTAGTGTCCCTAATTTTGTTTGTGGTAATTTCTGTGCATTATAAGTTTGCGTTGATTATTCATATTTTTTTTTTCATACATAGCAGCATTTGATGTCTTTACGTTTGATGGTATTCACGTTAATGTCTTCCGTTTTGTAGAAGCAGCAGCGATAGAATTAGTAGCAGCATTAGTAGTAGTAATTGTACTAGTAGTAGTAGTAATAACAGTAGTAGTAGTAGTAGTAGTAGCGGTAGTAGTAGCAATAATAGCGGTAACAGTAATAGTAGTAGTATCAGTTGCATGCGAAAATTACCCTTTGGTCAGTTGAACATCCCCTCATCATGCCCTGAAAGTTTCACTTAAATATCCTATGCCATCCCTGAGATATTGCTGATACGTCTTTTTGACAACCTGCGTGATTAGAGTGTGATTTGTCTTAGTTAAACGCTCCCCTCCACATTTCCACTGAAAGTTTCACTTTAATACCATTTGCCTTTTTGGAGACAACAATCAAACCTGCCCTCTTTTTTCTTAAGCCCTTGGCCCAGAGATTGTATAGTCATGCCACCCCAAAGGCATAGTTATTGGACCTTTCAACTATACTGAACAAAATAGCAATCACGTAAATTTGATAAGACGTCTTTGACGGGGGCCAGTAAAAGGGGCATGGGAAGGGGGCTGGTAGCCCTAAAATCACTTCTTACTCTTAAAAAGGGCACTAGAACATTCAGTTTCCGATCGAAACAACTCCTTCCATACAAAGATGCTTGTTTAAATTAATAAATAATACAAATCCGACACGTACCTGTGAGCACTCATGCAGAGAGGTTTGTCTTGCCGAGTGAAATGAATGTATATTAGCCACGCCCCGTGTCAAAGTTAAATAGAGACGCTATATTAAACTATAAGGATTAGCTATATTAAAAGGCTTAAGGAAAGCTGTATTTTTTTTTTATTGGACAAGGAGCATTTGAAAAAAGCGGGCCCTCATTTTATTATGAAAAGGGGCCCTTGCGTAAGTTTTATTTTATGACTTTTTAGCTTTCCTGAAAAGCCAAAGCGGTATTAATTGCTATCGATATGTCAGTGACAAAAGAACATTTCGACCGCTGTATGAACAAGCTGCAGCCGTTAATTTCAAAATTCCAGACAGACACATAACAGTATTGAGAGCTGAAAATAAACTATTGCAAACTGAGCTCATTCATGCTAAGACCACTGCTCAACGGTCGGCAATGTATTCCAGACGAAATAATATTCTGATACACAGTATTGAGGCTACGAAAGGAAGTGAAAACCTCTGAAATACTTTGAGAGTTTCCTCCTGTCTAAATTCATAATTACAGATGCCGATGAGTTGCGTATGGGAACCATGTATCGTATTTCTAAGAAAACAGCTCCCTCGCAGTCAGGAGCGAGCCCGACATTGCGACGAACTACGCAAAAACAAAATGTCGCTAAGCCGATCTTTGTTAGTCTTGATAAGACGGATCACCCAGTAGAGTATGGAAGGCTAAAAGAGACGGGTTTAAGTGTGTCAATAGACTTACCAGATGAGCTCGGTAGGAAAAGAAAGGAACTGCTAGCGATCGACTACAAATTTAAAACTTCGAAATCACCAGCTGAAAAGGCTGCGAGACGCGTGTGGTCCGACGAGGAGTAAGATCATGGTTAGATGTTTAAAAATCATTGGAAGTCGCAGTGGACCGAATTTTCGGACGACTGCTTTTATCCGCTTAAACTATCAACGACGGCACAATTTGCTGACACTGACTCTGATTCTTAATGAAGTGTGTTCATGAAACGATTTTTTGTTTTCCTTCTTCTTCTTTTTTTTGTAGATTTTCTTGTGTTATGGTCGATAAAGTAAAATTAAATTAAGGAGTGAAAGTATGATTAATATAAGATTGATTTTACGGCTAAAACAGCGGAAATGGGTATGAATGTTATTGGTCAATATATTGTTTACGCCTGTCTGATTGAGTGTTGCGTTTCCCAAATATGTTTCATTGTCCTATTTTATTGTGTTTTGTAGATATTCATGTTTGTTTCCTCTAATTTCCTACTAAAGGTTCCTTCGGGTATACACATTTCTCGCGGCTTTTCACTTCGCTTCGAGTAACCCCTGCACTCCTCTACAAGATTTAGCTAAATTTTGAGTTCCTTCTCTTTGTCTCCGGGGTAAAATACTCTGCGGAAAGCCCAAAATAGGTTTCAACAATTATAAGTTATTTTCTGGATCTGGGAGAAGTCTTTGACCGTGTAATAAGTAATGAAACAGATTATTCTTTGTTTAGTAACAGTAAGTTTCCTCGAAGTAAATACACCGAAATAATTAGTATGACCCAGAGATGCTCCCCATCTCAGCTCAATGTAATTCAGCTTAACTGTCAAGGATTATATTCAACACTGACAGATATAATGACCATGTGCTGGCCAATTCAGCCTGATATTATTGGACTATGCAAAACGTTCCTGACCAGTTAGAGCGATATCATATTAGATATCTCTGGATACATTTCAAATTTTATGCAGAGAAAAGATACAAGATAAGGAGGATTGGCAATCTATACAGATAGCGAATATTCAGTTTATGTGAATAGCCAACCGACTAGGAACATAGGTGTTTTTGAATCCTTTTTTTATCGAAGCGTCTCTCCCTTCACAAAGAAAGATAATCATTGGAGAAATTTACCGATCCCCATCAGGCTCTGTTTCTTCCTTTATATGATCATATTATCGGAAAAACATGCCCACGATGTGACCATTATGGGCGACTTCAATATCAACCTGGGCCAACCTCTTACTAATAAAGCCAAAGATCAACACAGGCTCATGTCTGGATTACTATCTATACGTCAATTACTATCCCAACAAGAGTAGTTACTCAACACACCCAATCTTTAATATACAATATTTTTTTGACTTTATTTTCATTCTCAACTTCAGTCATGGTTAGTGATATGTCAGATTATCCCCCCCCCCTCTCCTATGCAGTGTTTTCTAGACATCAAAGGCAGCAAGGTCATTTTCGAAAATTAGAGACAATGCGCCGATTATCAACCTGTCTGAAGAAAATCTAAGGTGACCAAATGATGAACAGGAGAAAACGAAATGGGATAGTATTATGGGAGCAAAAGATGCAAACAATGGTTACGAGAAATTCCAAATATATTTACAATTCACTACAAAGCACATGATTCAAAAAAAAAAAAACAGCTAAGCGTGGAAGAAAAAATGCACGAATAAATCCGTAGGTTACTGAAAATTTACTGAGATGTATCAATAACAAGCAGAATGTATGGACCCCATACAGTAACGTACCCAGCATAACTGGCCTGGAAATCTATGAATCTTACAAGAAGTGCCTATAGTCAGTTTTAAAAAAGCCAAAAGAGAATACTTTAATAATAGAAAAAAAACAAGATGAAAGTGGTAAAGACAGAAGGAAAGTCTGAACGAAAAACAATCAATATAGTGCTGCGACCCAACGACCAGAAACCTAAACTACCAACTAAAATTACTGTTGATGGGAGGACCCTGATTGAACCACCTGAAGTTGCAAAAGCACTTTGTACCTTCTTCAGCAGCATTGGAGACAAAACACACACACACACACACACACAAAAAAAAACAGCAACAACTCAAGCCAAATTCTATAAAGATTCCCCGGGTCTAACGTGTGTCAAAGTCAATGGTAGTCTATCCTATAACTTCCCTGGAGGTCTCAATGATTATAAAAACTTTAAAAGGTATATCTGCATCTGGTTTAAACAACATTCACATAAAAGTGTTGAAAGCAGTGTTTCCGTTCGTGTTGGAACCGTTAACACACTTGACAAACCAGCAACAACTCAAGCCAAATTCTATAAGGATTCCCCGGGTCCAACGTGTGTCAAGTCAATGGCAGTATCCTGTAACTTCCATAGAGGTGTCAATGATTATCAAAACTTTAAAAGGTATATCTGTATCTGGTTTAAACAGCATTCACACAAAAGTGTTGAAAGCAGTGTTTCCGTTCGTGTTGGAACCGTTAACACACTTGACAAACCAGCAACAACTCAAGCCAAATTCTATAAGGATTCCCCGGGTCCAGCGTGTGTCAGGTCAATGGCAGTCTATTCTGTAAATTCTGTAGTTGGAATCGTTAACAGACTTGATAAATCTCTTTGAACGGGGGTATTTCCATCCCTCCTGAAGAAAGCACGAACCCCCTTTCCATGAAGGGGGCCCTCAAGATAACCCGTCCAACTTTCGACCCATCTTAATTCTCTCAGTGTTTTCCAAAGTCTTTGGAAAGCCTATGAAGAAACAACTTTACTCGTTTCTCGAAGTGAAGGGATTCCTAAGCCAAAGACAATTCGGATTCAGACCAGCAGATTCAAAAGAAGATGCGCTGACGTCACTGAGTTTATACGTGAACAAAGCACTTGACCTGGAACTTGTGCCAGCTGCTATCTAGCTTGACGTTAAAAACGTTTTACAGTATGGATCATTAAATTCTAGTGATTAAATCAAATTACATCAGAGCTAGAGAAAAGGCAATGGAATGGTTTCAGTCCTACCTTAGCAATCAGCGCACTTCCATAGGAGAAAACCCCGAACGATATCGTGGTTAACTTCGGTATGCTGCAGGGATCGATTCAAAATCCACTGTTATTTCTACTTTACGTGGATAACCTAGTCGTGTCCTAAACAAAATTCAAGACTTCAAGGTGCTGCAAACTATGGTCTGGTGAAGAAACTTTTAATTGTGATAGTGACTCTAATGAACTAGTGGCATTCGCCGATGACACTACAATGCCTCCTTTGATACTGCCATGTCAGCACTCCAGAGTAAACTACAAGTCATCTTGGAGGAAACTTATATATGGATGGATGTAAATCGACTTGTAATTAATGTTGACAAATCATCTGTTCTCTTCTCTTCGAGGATTGGAACTCATCATCCAGAAATAACTGGAATTACGACTTCTCGGGGAGCGATTAGGCGACCAGAAAGAAGTTTTGTCAGGTGTCTAGATGTACTTCTGAATGATCCTGTTTACACCACATACAGGCCGTGGAACTGAAGCTTTTCCACAATCTCAGCGTTATTAGGAAACTGAAGTACACATTTCCACAAAAAACCCTTCGTCTACTTTACAACGGACTCCTGAAGCCTCATCTCCAATACTGTGCGACAATTTGGCAGTCAACGTTCAAATCACAACTAAAGAGACTGTGTTCAATCCATAGGTGTGCACTGAAAATATTTAAAAGCATAGATGACTGTCTCTCCCTTGGTTTACTCGATGGTCTGTGATGCTCAGTTTATATTTTGAGGTTCTTCTCTGGTTCCGCAATCTCAGCGTTATTAGGAAACTAAAGAAAAAAATTTCCACAAAAAAGAGTTCATCTAATTTACAACGGACTTCTGAAGCATCATCTCCAATATTTGGCGAAAATTTGGCAGTCAAAGTTCAAATCACAACTGAAGAGACTATGTTCAATCCATAGGCATGCACTGAAAATAATTAAAAGTATAGATGACTGTCTCTCCCTTGGTTCAATCGATGGTCTGCCATGGTCAGTTTATATGTTTAGGTTCTTCTCTGGGTCCTTTCTATCTCCTTTCCGCAATCTTTTTAGGTTGACATCTGAACAATACGATCAAAATCTCCGATCTGCTTTATTATATTCTGCTGAGAAAAACACTAACGGTGCCATCGAATTTTTCCTCGGATGTAACTTGCGCTATTCCGCAAGAGCTGAGATTTAAGAGCTCATTTGGGTCCTTCAAAAATAATTCTAATATATATTGAATGAAAGCGCAAATAATTAGAAGTTAAATAGGATTAAAAAAAAAGTATAGTATTTAAGATTATTTTTATTATTTTATAGTTAAATGGGTGAGGTGATTGCGCTTCTGGGGAGGGAGGGAGGAACCCGATAGTTAAGGTAATAATAAGAAATTGTGGAGGATGCAGTTGGTTGCTTTGAGGATTACATAAAAAAACTAGTTTTTTTTTTAACTGAAAGTAAGGAGCGACATTAAAACTTAAAACGAACAGAAATTACTCTGTATATGAAATGGGTTGTCCCCTCCGCAATCCCTTGCTCTTTACGCTAAAGTTTTTAATTGTTTTAAAAAGCAGAATTGTGGCAGAGTCAAACTTTAGCGTAAAGAGCGAGGGATTGCGGAAGGGACAACCCATTTCATATACGGAGTAATTTCTGTTAGTTTTAAGTTTTAATGTCGCTCCTTACTTTCAGTTAAAAAAACTAGTTTTTTTATGTAATTTATGAACGTTTTTGAATTAATGCATGTCTGATTTTGGCTCTCCACACATAAATTATTAAAATTAAATTTGCATATTAATTCCTTTTTTGGCTAAATGGCTTTCTCTTAGTTTTGATCAGATGGTTTTGAGAAATAAGGGGTGGGGAAAGCCTAGTTGCCCTGCAATTTTTCGGTTACATAAAAAGGCAACTATAAATTTTAATTTTTAACGAATGTTTTTATTAGTAAAAAATATACGTAACTTGGGAATTAGCTTACGTAACAAACTTTATATTCTTAAATTTGTATTATGTATATGAGGGGGTTTGTACCCTCGTTAATACCTTGCTCTTTACACTAAATCGTAAGTTTTGTCCCAATTCTTTAAGAATGACCCCTGAATCCGAAAGGCCGTAGAATAAATAGTTGAAATTACTAAAAATACTATCAAACAGTTCGTGGTAACGAACTGTAGTAAGGAGCGACCCGGCTCAATAGTAACCAAAACTCTAAAAAATGGAATTTTGGTACCAATAGCTACATCAAAAGAATCGCATTTTAATGCTGATTTTAAATATATATATTTCATCAAGTTTAGTCTTACCCATCAAAAGTTACGAGCCTGAGAAAATTTGCTTTATTTTAGAAAATAGGGGGAAACACACCCTAAAAATCATAGAATCATAACGAAAATCACACCACCAGATTCAGCGTATCAGAGAACCCTCCTGTAGAAGTTTCAAGCTCCTATCTACAAAAATGTGGAATTTTTGTATTTTTTGCCAGAAGGCAGATCACGGATGCGTGTTTATTTGTTTTTTTTCCAGGGGTGATCGTATCGACCCAGTTGTCCTAGAATGTTGCGAGAGAGCTCATTCTAACGGAAATGAAAAGTTCTAGTGCCCTTTTTAAGTGACCAAAAAAATTGAAGGGCACCTAGGCCCCCTCCCACGCTAATTATTTCCCCAAAGTCAACGGATCAAAATTCTGAGATAGCCATTTTATTCAGCGTAGTCGAACAACCTTATAACTATGTCTTTGGGGACGACTTACTCCCTCACAGTCCCCGTGGAAGGGGTTACAAGTTCAAAACTTTGACCAGTGCTTACATATAGTAATGGTTATTGGGAAGTGTACAGGCGTTTTCAGGAGGATTTTTTGGTTGGAGGCAGGGGTTGAGAAGAGGGGGATATGCTGGGGGAACTTTCCATCGAGGAATTTGTCATGGGGGAAGAAAATTTTTATGAAGGGAGCGCAGGATTTACTAGCATTACTTAAAAAAAAACAATGAAAAAACAAATATGAAAAAGTTTTTTTTCAGCTGGAAGTAAGCAGCAGCATTAAAACTTAAAATGAACAGAAATTATTACCCATATGAGGGGCTCACCTCCTTCTAATACCTCGCTCTTTACGCTAAAGTATTTTTAGTAATTTCAACTATTTATTCTGCGGCTTTTGTGATTCAGGGGTCATTCTTAATGAATTGGGACAAAATTTAAGCTTTAGTGTAAAGAGCGAGGTACTGACGAGGGGGCAAACCCCCTCATATATGTAATAAAAACATGAGAATACAAAAGTTCTTTACGTAAGCTAATTTATAAGTTACGTATATCTTTTACTTATAAAAAGATTCGTAAAAAATTAAAAGTTCTAGTTGCCTTTTTAACTAACCGAAAATCGGAGGGCAACTAGGCTTCCTCCCCCGCTCTTTTTTCTCAAAATCATTCGGTCAAAATTATGAGAAAGCCATTTAGCCAAAAAAAATAAATATACAAATTTCGTTTTAATTATTCCTCTGCGGAGAGCCAAAATTAAAACATGCATTGATTCAGAAACGTTCAGAAATTCCTCGCTCTTTATGCTATTAAATAAAAAAAAAAGTTTTTTAAATGAAAGTAAGGAGCGACATTAAAACTTAAAACGAACAGAAATTACTCCGTATATGAAAGGGGCTTTTCTTTCTCAACGCCCCGCTCTTTACGATAAAGTTTTTTACTGTTTTAAAGTGTAGAGTTAAGAGAAAGAGTCAAACTTTAGCGTAAAGAGCGAGGCGTTGAGAAGGAAAAGCCCCTTTCATATACGGAGTAATTTCTGTTCGTTTTAAGTTTTAATGTCGCTCCTTACTTTCATTTAAAATACTTGTTTTTTTTTATTTAATAGCATAAAGAGCGAGGTATTTATCTCCTCCTAAATACCTCGCTCTTTATGCTAAAGTATTTTTAGAACCCTTCATATGCGTAATAATCTCTGTTCGTTTTAATTTTCAATGCTACTCCTTACTTTCAATTGAAAAAACTTTTCTATGTTTATTTTTTCATTGTTTTTTTATAGTAATTTTAGAAAATTCTGCGCACTTTTCATTGAATTTCTGTTCCCCCATGATATATTTCTCCAAGGAAAGATCCTCCCACATAGCTCCCTCCCCTCAACCCCACCCCCAAAACCAAAAACAAATCCCCTGAAAACGCTGTACACTTCCCAATAACCATTATTATATGTAAACACTGGCCGAAGTTTGTAACTTGCAGCCCTTCCCCCAGGGACTGTGGGGGAGTAAGTCATTCCCAAAGACATAGTTATCATGGTTTTTGACAATGCGGATCAAAATGGCTATCTCAAAATTTTGATCCGTTGACTTTGGAAAAAAAAGAGCGCGGGAGGGGGCCTAGATGCCCTCCAATTTTTTTGGTCACTTAAAAAGGGCACTAGAACTTTTCATGTCCGTTAGAATGAGCCCTCTTGCGACATTCTAGGACCACTTCGTCGATACGATGACCCCTGGGAAAAAAAAAACAAAGAAACAAATAAACACGCACCCGTGATTCGTCTTCTGGCAAAAATACGAAATTCCACATTTTTGTAGATAGGAGCTTGAAACTTCTACAATACGGTTCTCTGATACGCTGAAACTGATGGTGTGATTTTCGTTAAGATTCTATGACTTTCAGGGGTTGTTTTTCCCTATTTTTAAAATAAGGCAAATTTTCTCAGGCTCGTAACTTTTGATGGGTAAGACTAAACTTGATTAAACTTATATATTTAAAATTAAAATGCGATTCTTTTGATGTAGCTATTGATATTAATACCCCATTTTTTAGAGTTTTGGTTGCTATTGAGCCGGGTCGCTCCTTACTACAGTTCGTTACCACGAACTGTTTGATTGAAGTAAAGAGCCGTTCTGGGTGATAGTGATGAATCTTTATGTTTATGAGTCTCAATGTCGATTGTTTGACAGAGTAGTGTTTTTTATGTTATTTTACTTCGTTATCTTTTTAACATACACCCCTCATTAAACTGAACTTCACTCTTTATTTAGACAGCACTATTGAGGAGCTTACGGTATAATCGTCTTTTTGATGGAACGGACGCATCCTTTAGAAAAGAAATCCAAAACGTTTTACTATGTGACCACAGGACTTTGGAAAACAGCTAAAGTATACTCTAGGTGATCCTTGCACCAAATCCCCGGGTGTGCCGGGATGGTCTCAAAATTTTAATAAGAAGTTATAAGTCGGAGGGGTATGGGAAGCATGAATGAAAGACCAATTTGTCTTCCCGAGTCACAATAACTATTGAGCTGGAGGGGACCCCCCTCTTCTGTCCAAAACGTGATTAATCAGCCAACTTCAAGTGCTGATTTTTGTCTGTTTTTGACGAGATAAATAAAAAAACAAGTTTTTCCAACTGAAAGTAAGAAGCAGCATTAAAACTTAAAAGCAAATAAAAATGATTAAGCAGTTGAAGGGGCTCGCCTCCTCCACAACACTTCACTCTTTACGCTAAAGTTTATTAGTATTTATGAAAAAAGCTTCTTTTTGTTCCAACTGAACGACCCTTGTGTTTCAAGAGTCGTTCTTAAGGAATTGGGGAAAAATTAAAACTTAAGCGTAAAGAGCAGCTTAAAGACCTTTTCCCTAGGGTTGTGGGGGGTCATGTTATATCAAAAGGCATAGTCATTGGGCTTTTCAACTATGATGAGCAAAATGGCTATCTAACAATTTTAATCGGACGATGTTGGGGAGAAAGGGGTAGGGATTGGGGTCTTTTTGCTCTATGATCTTTTTGGTCACTTAAAAAGGACCCTTGAACTTTTAATTTCCGTTTGAAAGAGCTCTCTCACAATATTCTGGAACCACTGGGTCGATACAATAACCCCTGGAAAAAACAAACAAAACAATAAAAAAATAAACAAGAGCTAAGAGCTCATATGGCACTTGTGACGAGGCATGAAGAGCTAAGAGCCAAGAGATCGTATGGTATGAGCTCTAACAAAATTCTATGAATCAATAGATTGATTTAAAAGGAAAATAAGAGGCTTAATGCCGGTCAGGATTTAAAATAAGAGCTCTGAGTCACGATGTCCTTCTAAATATCAAAATTCATTAAAATCCGATCACCCACTCGTATGTTATAAAAACCGAATTTTTTCTAATTTTTCCTCTCCCTTTAGCCCCCCAGGTGGTCGAATCTGAGAAAACGACTTTATCAAATCAATTTGTGCAGCTCCCTGACATGCCAACCAATTTTCATCGTCCTAGCACGTCCAGAAGCACCAAAAGCGCTAAATCACTGAACCCCTCTCCCCAACTCTCCCAAAGAGAACGAATCCAGTACGGTTCCATCAATCACGTATTAAGGACATTTGCATATTCTATCCACCAAGTTTCATCCCGATTCCTCCACTCAAAGTGTTTTCCAAGATTATCCCCCCAACTCCCCCCAATGTCAAAAGATCTGGTCGGGATTTGAAATAAGAGCTCTAAGACATGAATTCCTTCTAAATATCAAATTTCATTAAGATCCGATCACCTATTCGTAAAATAAAAATACCCCAATTTTCACGTTTTCCAAGAATTCCGGTTTCCCCCTCCAATCCCCCAATGTCACAGGATCTGGTCGGAATTTAAAATTAGAGCTTTAAAGCACAAGATCCTTCTAAATATCAAATTTCATTAAGATATGGTCACCCTTTCGTAAGTTACAAATACTTCAATTTTCAAAATTACCCCCCCCCCAACTCCACAAAAGAGAGCAGATTCGATCCAGTTATGTCAATCACGTATCTTAGACAGGTTTTTATTCTTCCCTTCCAGTTTCATCCTGATCTCACCGCTTTAAGTATTTTCAAAGATTTTCGGTAAACCCCAACTGCCCCCACCCAATTACGCTGGATCCGGTTGAGATTTCAAATAAGAGGTCTGAGCTACGAGATCCTTCTAAATACGAAGTTTCATGAAAATCCGATCACTTCTTCGTAAGTTAAAAATACGTAATTTTTTTAATTTTTCAGAATTACCGCCCCCCCTCCAATAGAGCAGATCCGTTCCAATTACGTAAATCACGTATCTAAGACTTCTGCTTATTTTTCCCACAAAGTTTCAAACCGATCCCTCCAATCTAAGCGTTTTCCATCATTTTAGGTTCCCCCACCCCAAACTCCCCCCAATGTCACCAGATCCAGTCGGGACTTAAAATAAGAGCTTTGAGACACGATATCCTTCTAAATATCAAATTTAATTGAGATCTGATCACCCGTTCGTAAGTTAAAAATACCTCATTTTTTCTAATTTTTCAGAATTACCCCCCCCCCCCTCAACTAACCCAAAGAGAACGGATTCGTTCCAGTAATGTCAATCATGTATCTAGGACTTCTGCTTATTTTTCCCACCAAGTTTCATCACGATCCCTCCACTCTAAGTGTTTTCCAAGTTTTAGGTCTCCCCCTCCCAACTCCCCCCCAATGTCACCAGATCCAGTCAGGATTTAAAATAAGAGCTCTGAGACACGATATCCTCCTAAATATCAAATTTCATTGAGATCCGAACACCCATTCGTAAGTTAAAAATACCCCATTTTTTCTAATTATTCAGAATTAACCCCCCTCCCCAACTACCCCAAAGAGAGCGGATCCGTTCCGGTTATGTAAATCATATATCTAGTACTTGTGCTTAATTTTCCCACCAAGTTTCATCCCCATCCCTCCACTCTAAGTGTTTTCCAAGTTTTAGGTTTCCCCCTAGCAGCCCCCCACCCCCAATGTCACCAGATCTGGTCGGGATTTAAAATAAGAGCTCTGAGATACGATATCCTTCAAAATATCAAATTTCATTGAGATCCGATCACCCGTCCGCAAGTTAAAAATACCTCATTTTTTTAATTTTTCAGAATTACCCCCCCCCCCCCAACTACCCCAAAGAGAGCGGATCCTTTCCAGTTATGTCAATCATGTATCTAGGACTTGTGCTTATTTTTCCCACCAAGTTTCATCCCCATCCCTCCGCTCTAAGTGTTTTCCAAGATTTTACGTTTCCCCCTCCCATCTCCCCCCCCAATATCACCAGATCTGGTCGAGATTGAAAATAACAGCTCTGAGACACGATATTCTTCCAAACATCAAATTTCATTAAGATCTGATCAACCGTTCGTAAGTTAAAAATACTTCAATTTTTCTATTTTTTCCGAATTAACGGGCCCCCCCACTCCCCCCCCAGATGGTCAAATCGGGAAAACGACTATTTCTAATTTAATCTGGTCCGGTCCCTGATACGCCTGCCAAATTTCATTGTCCTAGCTTACCTGGAAGTGCCTAAAGTAGCAAAACCGGGACCGATAGACCGACAGACCGACAGAATTTGCGATTGCTATATGTCACTTGGTCAATACCAAGTGCCATAAAAACGCATCCGTGATATTTCTTTTGGCAAAAAACACAAAATTTCATATTTTTGCATCTCTGAGCGTAAAACCCCTATAGTAGGGTTTTCTGATGCGCTGAGTCCAATACTGTGATTTTCATTAGGATTCTATGACTTTTAGGGATTGTTTCCCCCTTTTCAAAATAAGACAAATTTTCTCAGGCTCGTAACCTTTGACGGGCAAGAGTAAACTTAATGAAACGTAAATATTTAAAACCATCATAAAAATACGATTCTTTCGATATATCTATTGGTATCAAAATATCGGTATCTGTTTATTAGAGTTTCGGTTACTATTGAGCTGGACGCTCATTACTTAGTTACTTACCACGGACTGTTTGATTATTCGTAGTTTAGATAATTTCACGTGTTGTTTCTGATAAAACTCAACTCAATTGCAAAAGACAGATTTGAGGAATTAAATATAATTTCAAAAGAATTTTAAGGGGTCGAAAATTTCCTGGGAGAAGGCACATTTTAGAAGAGAACAAAAGAAAAATAGGTAAATTAAACGAAAAATGAAAAACAAGTTATATTAAAAAGCAGAAGAATCTTGAAGTTCTGATGGGATAGAGGCTAGAAGTCTCATAACCCCTTCTCTAAGCGTATGTACCTATAAAAAGAAACCCATAAATTTTTAGATCGCAAACTGAAAGAGCTTTCATAGCCCCACAGTTTTGCAAAGGGGAAAGGCTACCAAGGCAACCTGCACCGGGCCCCATATGCGGGAAGCGCACCACAGATGGTTTGTTACTCTGATTCGGCTTTGTGCTTGTATTTGAGACGGGACGGGGGACTGTAATTAATTTTCCCTCAGGCACCACCAACTCTAGGAAAACAGCTCTGCACAGCCCCTTCTGAAATGCCACATCTATAATAAAACTCACCTCACGATTCATACTACTAAAAGTTTTAAATCCAAACTCACGCGATAAACGTTTTTTGTTTGTTTAGTTTTTTTGCAGGTAAATGTACCGTAAAATGTAAGCTTTAAAGTCCTTAAGGAGTACTTTTCACTGCAAGTATAATTTTTTTTTATCTCGTTTTATTTCCCCGAAGGAACACAAGAGAAACAAGTGTCATCAGTTTCTTTCAGTATTAATCTAAAAAGCTTATTCTAAAGCCTATTGAAACTTTGGGACTATCCTTGTAAATTATCATTCTAAACCAAACAAATATTTTGAAGTATTCCCAGGCGGAGGCATTTTTAGCGAACTCTTTGTAAATTCTCAATAATGAGGCCTTTTTGGATTCGACAACACAGATAGGCGCTACTCTTTTCTATTTCACCGTTAATCACGAGGAAGTTTTAACGGCGATTCCCTTAGAACAAGAGGCAGGTGCATGTTACACAATAGGAAATGTCTTCTAAGAGATGTAGGTGCTTGTAACATAATAGGGAATGTTTACTTTGTATGTTATGTTTCCCTGTTGCCTAACAAAGAATGTTTTTTCTTAAAAAAAAACTACGAGGGTCAGGAAAAATTTCAGGAGTCACTTGAAGCCGCTGGGTAACCTTCAAGGCGCCGGACCATAGTGAGCAATTTCACCAGGCGCTCTAGCATCCCATTCTAACCGGCTCCTAGCAACCGATTCCAAAGGGGCCTAAGCATACAATACGATCAGGGCCAGAGCATCCAATTTCAACGGCCGCCTAGCCTAACCACCGGGGCCCTAGCATCCATTTTCACTGGGGGGTTCTAGCATTCAATTCTATCGGGGCCCTAACCTAACCACCGGGAGGCTAGCAACCAATTTCACTGACAAGACATTTTTCAAGAAGTTTCAAAATATCTTTGGTTGTCATGTAATAGTAGAACGTTTACTTACGTTAAGGATGACGCATTCTAACGCGACTGGTTTCTTCAGACCCCTTGTGGAATCCCTGCTTGTAACAGTATATGGTACACAAGTGGGGTGTTACATAATGATGGTGCATATATGTGTATTACATAATAGTTTAAAATATTTTTTTCATTTTAATGCGTTTTCTCAGGAAACCTTTATATTCCAAAGAATTTACGTCTGCATTAGGATTCGAAAGGGGCTCTCCCTCAATGGAGCTGTGCCTTGGAAATCTGGACTAACAGGCCATTCTGTTATTATTATTCGGGAAATACTTTCCAGCGGAAAAGTTTCAAGAAATCTATGGTTCTTGTTTTTCCTGAACCTTATCTCCAAGGCGTGTAGCTATCCAGCAATGCTATTGATTTTGGCTATATTAGATGCACCTGCTTGATACTTTCTATTAATGCTCTAACAAGACCTAGACAGGTCAAGTTAGAGAGCAGATGTTACATAGCATTGGAGTTAGATTTTTCATTACGTAAATGATTACGTATTGTAGGTTGATTCTGAAACAAGAAATCTAAAGAACAAAGGCTTTGTATTGTACAGACAAATTTTATTAATAGAAAAACATGAAAAAAACATCAAATCACAGAAACAGCAGCATCCAATTTTACCGGATCCCTAGCAACCAATTCCACCGGGCCCCTAGCACGCAATTCCACCGGGCCCCTAGCACGCAATTCCACCAGGGAGGCTTGTTATTAGAGGTAAATTTTAACCATATTAAGAGCTATTTCTGAACGGTTTTAACGGAAATGCCCCCGTTTCATTGGGCCAAGGCTATGCATATTCACGCCACCATAACAATACGTGGCTAGCCCACCCTAGCAAGCAATTCCAGAGGGAAAGAGTTGCTATTAGAGACAAATTTCAACAATATTAAGAGTTATTTCTAAAAGGTCTTAATGAAAATGCCTCGTTTCTTTGACTGGATGACAATGTGTGGCTAGCCCATATTAGCAAGCAATTCGAGAGGGGGGGTGTTATTAGAGACAAATTTAAACAATAATAAGTTATAACTGAGAGGTCTTAACGAAAATGCATCAGTTCTTTCACTGGATGTTAGATTTCAATCTCCCCCACCGCTGAAAAATTCTTTCAACACCTCCCACCTTAACTTTAAACTGTAGAAAATGTTAGTCCAAGCAATTATCAGCCTGAGAAACTGAATGGCTGACACACGGCACTCTCTAGCAGAAATTATTTCACGTATGGCATTTTCCGGGCATTTTCTGCCAAAATATTCGGTTACACTAGAATCAATCGTTTAAACTGAATGAAAAATCCCCATAAGCGTTTCTTCTTATGACTCCTAGCAATTCAGACCAGCGTGGCAAAATGTACCACCCTCGATGACACCCTTTGGGGGTTATCAGACATAAAGGTTTTTGAACCTTTTAATCTCAAAAATAAGTTTATAAATTAAAAATTACCATTACTTTTACTTGAACAGCGGAAATTTGCCGTTTCATTGTTAGATGGCAATATTCTATGACAATTCCCAGCCTGTGACACTCAATGGCTAAAACACGGAACCCTCTAGCAGGCATTATCATTTATATGGCAGTTTTGGAACACATTCCTGCAAAGATATTTGTTTAAACTAGGATCGATCTTTTAAAATTAAAATAAAAATCCCATTAGCAAACGTTCTGATGACTCCTAGCCATCGATACCAGCGTGGCACAATGTATCAGCCCCGATGACACCCTCTGGGGGCACGCTATCACACCTAAGGGTTTTTCAACCTTTTTTCACAAAAATAGGTTTATAAACTAAAAAATTAACTATTGTTTTTATTTGGACAGCGGAAACTTCCCATTTCATTACTAGATTGCGATATTCCATGGTAATTCCCAGCCTGTGACACTAAATGGCTGACACTTAGCACCCTCTAGCAGGCATTATCACACATATGGCATTTATCGGGCATTTTCCTGCAAAATAGTCGTTTACAATGGAATCCATCGTTTAAACTGAATAAAAAAACCATTAGCGTTTCTTCCGATGACTCCTAGCAATTGACACCAGCGTGGCACAATGTACCGGGCCCGATGACCCCCTCTGGGGGATATAATCACACCTAAGTGTTTTTCAATCTTTTTTCTCGCAAAAACTAAATTTATAAATTAAAACATGACCATTGTTTTGATTTGAACCATGGAAACTTGCCATTTCATTGTTAGATTGCAATGTTCCATGGCAATGTCCAGTTTGTTACACTAAATGACTGTAACACGGCAGCATTTAAGACAGCCTTTCTGTTAAAGAAGCCTTTAATGACAGCCTTTACCTTATTAAAAAAGTTTTTCCCTTATTACCATAACATGTAGAAAACCATTGTTATAGAAGGCACCATAACTAGATAGGTTGGGTTACATTGAGTTAACTACTTTTAAATTAGGTTCATTTAGGCTAGGTTAACGTGGCCAGCCACGTTAACTTAACAAAAATGAACCTACATTTTGCTGCTTCTATCAAAATAGACTGAAATAGTGGATAAGGCAAAAAGAATCTAACCTTGACTATTGGACAAAAATTATCCAACACCCCATTTACGGGCTAAAAATGTTTTACGCTCACATCAACATTTTCTGATAGAAAAGACTTAGAGATGAGTTGACCAAAAAATGAGATTCTTTAGTGTTAGATATGTCATTTCTAGGAAAAGAATTCGTCTGGATTTCTAGGATCTGATCATGAAGCGTATGTATTGGTTTTGATTTGTAGATGTTGACCTTGGTTTCTTCGGATTGGTCTTGATTTTAGAGTTTAACCTTAATTTCTAGAGTTTGCTTTTGGTCTGGATTTCTATGCACCGGTTATAAATCTACAGTCTAGTCTTGATTTTTATAAATTGATCGTGATCTATGAGGTGGTCTTGAATTCTAGGGATTTTTCTTTATTTTTAAATGTTGATCTCTTGATTTTTGCGAGTTCGTCTGGATTTCTATGCATTAGTTATGATTTATAAGCATTGGTATATGATTCATTGGCTATCTTTCCCTTTTGATCTCTTGATTTCTTCGGATTGGTCTTGATTTTTAAAGATAAGCCTTGATTTATTCAGTTTGGTCTTGATTTCTTATGAATTCGTTGGATTTCTAGGGGTCTGGTTATGACTTATAAGAATTGGTCTTGATTTTTTTTATCTTGCCCAATATTTCTGTCGATTGGTCTTGAATTTTAGAGGTTAACCATGATTTCTAAACTTTAGTCTTGTATTTATGCACTTTGGTCTGGATTTCTATGCACTGGTCAAGATTTATAAGGAATGTTCTGAATTTCTACATGTTGATATCTTGATTTTTACGGGTTGATCTTGATGTCTACGGTTTGGTCTGGATTTCTAGGGTTGCCCCTGATGTTTAAGAATTCCTGTGAATTTCTATGCATTGCTTATGATTTTCAAGAATTCGTCCGAATTTGTTATAATGGTTATGATTTCTAGGGGATAGTTCTGGATTTCAACATATTGATACTCTCGATTTCTAGAGGTGTGGTCTTGATTTCTACGGTTTGGTCTGGGTTTTTATGCATTGGTCTCTTGATTTCTTCGGTTTGGTCTGGATTTTTATGAATTCATCTGAATTTCTAGGGTCTGGTCATGATTTATATGCATTGATCTTGATTTGTAACGATTGTTCTAGATTTCTACATGTTGATCTCTCGAATTTTGCGAGTTCATCTGAATTTCTATGCATTTGTCATGATTTCTACGGGTTTACTCCAGAATTCTACATATTGACCTCTTGATTTCTTCGGGGTGGTCTTGATTTTTAAAGATTGGCCTTGATTTCTTCAGTCTGGTCTTCAGTTTTAAGAATTTGTCACGATTTCTATGTTTGGGTCGTGATTTTTGGATGTTGGTCATGATTTCTACAGTTTGGTCTTAATTTCTATGGGTTGGTTTTGATTTCTACGCGTCAATCTCGATTTCCATAGTTTTGTCTTAATTTTTTGTATTGGTATTTGTTTTTCAGGATTGTCAGGGATTTCTACATATTGATCTCTTGATTTTTGTGAGTTCATTTGGATTTCTATGAACTGGTCATGGTTTCTATGAGCTTGCTCTAGATTTCTATAGAGGTTGGTTGCCCTTGATTTCTTCGGTTTGTCTTCTTTTCTTGATTTCTTTCGGTTTTGTCTTGATTTCTTTCGATTGGTCTTGATTGTAGAGGTTGAACTTGATTTCCAGAGTTTGGTTTTGGTTTTACGGTTTGGTCTTGGTTTCTTTGTATTGGTTTTAATTTCTAAAAATTATTCTGGATTTCTACATATTGATCTCTTGATTACTTCAGATTGATCTTGATGTCCATGGTCTGATCAAATGTCTACCACTGACCCTGATTTCTATAAATTCATGTGGATTTTTATGCATTGGTTATGATCTCTATGTACTGGTCTTGATTTTAGATGATTTCTAAAGTTTGGATATGGTTTCTATGAGTTTGCCAAGATTTTTATGGCTTGTTCTTGATGTCTCTGGTTTGGTCTGGGTTTCTACATGTTGTGGTACTAAGGAAAAGGGCTTATTCGAGAAAATGTTTTAAATTCTACCGTGTGTCAGTCATGTAGTGCTACAGTCTGGAAATTGCTATGGAATATCGCAATCTAACAAGGAAATACCAAGTCTCCACGGTTCAAATAAAAAGAACGGCCGTGGCCAATTTTTAGTTAATAATTTGAATGTAAAATATGTAACTGTAAAATTCTGTACAGTAAAGAGGAAAAGGAAAAACTTTTGATCATGTATGAAGGTGTAGCATATTCTAGCTATAATGGAACTCTCACTTTTATTTCATCTCTGATAGCAATATTATCTGATAACACTCTAGAGTATTACTTAAAATACAAGTACATACCAAGCGTAAGGAATTTCTAGTAATCGGTTTCCCCCCCTACATCTCAATTATTGCAGTCATATGAAACACGTAATCAATAGCTTAATCTTTCTAGTAAGCGGGACACAAGAATTCTCCGCGTGTGGAATTTGTTATTTCGAAAAATATTTTTCACAAATCAAAATATTAGAAAGGTTTTCACAGTCTAGCTGTCTAGGGCGCTGTCCCATTGGATGGGAATGGCCCTTTCGAATCCTAATGTGGATATAAAGTCTTTAGAATATAAAGGCTTCCTGAGAAAAATGCACTGAAATAATATGAAATCTCTGAAAATATTATGTAACACCCCATGTGTGCACCATCATTACGTAACACCCACGTGTGTCCTCTTCAGTTACAAGCAGGGGTCCCCCATGGAGGCCTAAAGAAACAAGTCACGGGTGAATGCGTCATCCTCATCATAGGTAGACATTCCCATATATAACTAAAAAAAAATCACGGAGAAAAACGCACTGAAGAAAAAATGTCTTAGAAAACGTACTGGGATGTCATGAAACGTCTTGAAAAATTTTTTGAAGGAAAATGTCTTAGTAAACGTCTTGGGATGTCTTAGAACGTCTTGAAGAGAAATGTCTAAAAACGTCTTGGTATGTTTTGAAACGTCTTGAGAAGAAATGTCTTAAAACGTCGTGGGATGACTTGAGACGTCTTGACAAACGCCTTGAAGAAAAGTCTTTAAAAAACTTTCCTGCTTGACTAGTGGATTCTAACACTTCCTATTACGTAATAGTTTAAGCCCTACTATGTAACAACCAAAAGTAAATAAACCCTATCACAAAACCACAAAATAACCCCCCCCCCCTTATTATGTATCAAACACCTGCATCTTTTAAAAAGCATTCCCTATGGCGTAACAGACACCTGCATCTTGAAGATGCTTAAAAAAAGTGTCCGGATCGGGATTCCAAGAAATATGGACTCGGTGTAATATATTATGGCGTCACTACTGACAATTTATTTCTCGAAAACCATAAAATAAGCCTCTTCAATGCTGATTCCAATCTGAGCTTGAAAGATTAAGATTCGGGGCTGCTGATATTGCATGCCGTGTCATAGGCGAATAATCTGTTAGACACTTAATAATCAAACAGTTCGTGGTAACGAACTGTAGTAAGGAGCGACCCGGCTCAATAGTAATTAAAACTCTAAAAAATGGAATTTTGATACCAATAACTACATCAAAAGAATCGCATTTTAATGCTGGTTTTAAATATATAATATTCATCAAGTTTAGTCTTACCCATCAAAAGTTACGAGCCTGAGAAAATTTGTCTTATTTTAGAACATAGGGGAAAACACCCTCTAAAAGTCATATAATCTTAAAGAAAATCACACCATCAGATTCAGCCTATCAGGGAACCCTACTGTAGAAGTTTCGAGCTCCTATCTACAAAAATGTGGAATTTTGCATTTTTTTGCCAGAAGGCTCAGAAGATCATTTTTTGCCAGAAGATCACGGATGCGTGTTTATTTGTTTTTTTGTTTTGTTTTTTTTCCCAGGGGTGATGGTATCGACCCAGTTGTCCTAGAATGTTGCAAGAGGGCTCATTCTAACGGAAATGAAAAGTTCTAGTGCCCTTTTTAAGTGACCAAAAAAATTGGAGGGCACCTAAGCCCCCTCCCACGCTAATTATTTTCCCAAATTCAACGGATCAAAATTCTGAGATAGCCATTTTATTCAGCGTAGTCGAAAAAACTTATAACTATGTCTTTGGGGACGACTTACTCCCCCACAGTCCCCGTTGGAGGGGCAACAAGTTACAAACTTTGACCTGTGCTTACATATAGTAATGGTTATTGGGAAGTATACAGGCGTTTTCAGGAGGTTTTTTTGGTTTTTGGGAGGGGTTGAGAAGAGGGGGATATGCTGGGGGAACTTTCCTTCGAGAATTTGTAATGGGAGAAGAAAATTTCCATGAAGGGAGAGCAGGATTTACTAGCATTATTTAAAAAAAACAATTAAAAAATAAAAGTGAAAAAGCTTTTTCAGCTGGAAGTAAGGAACAGCAATAAAACTTAAAACAAACAGAAATTATTACCCATATGAGGGGCTCACCTCCTTCTAATACCTCGCTCTTTACGCTAAAGTATTTTCGGTAATTTCATCTACTTATTCTACGGCTTTTGTGATTCAGGGGGGTCATTCTTAATGAATTGGGATAAAATTTAAGCTTTAGTGTAAAGAGCGAGGTACTGACGATGGGGCGAATCCCCTCATATATGTAATAAAAACATGAGAATACAAAAGTTCTTTACGTAAGCTAATTTATAAGTTACGTAAATCTTTTACCAATAAAAAGATTCGTAAAAAATTAAAAGTTCTAGTTGCCTTTTTAATTAACCAAAAAATCGGGGGGCAACTAGGCTTCGTCCCCCGCTCTTTTTTCTCAAAATGATTCGATCAAAATTATGAGAAAGCCATTGAGCCAAAAAAAAAATATGCAAATTTCGTTTTGATTATTCCTCTGCGGAGAGCCAAAATCAAAACATGCATTGATTCAAAAACGTTCAGAAATTAAATAAAAAAAAACAAGTTCTTTCAACTGAAAGTAAGGAGTGACATCAAAACTTTAAACGCACAGAAATTACTTCGTATATGAACAGAGGCTGCTTCCTCATCAACGCCCCGCTCTTTACGCTAAAGTTTTTTACTGTTTTAGAAAGAAGAATTGAGAGAAAGAGTCAAACTTTAGCGTAAAGAGCGAGGCGTAGATGAGGAAGCAGCCTCTTTCATATACGAAGTAATTTCTGTGCGTTTTAAGTTTTGATGTCACTCCTTACTTTCAGTTGAAAAAACTTGTTTTTTTTATTTAATATCCTTACACAAATAAGAAATAGCAGTGAATACAAGCTGAAGAAAACTTGCATTTTTCCTCGACTATATCCTTCTTCAATTCTACATAATAGAGCTGAACTTGTCCCATCTAAATGTATCCTCAGGGGCCTTCATTTGACACATTCTGCTGTTCATGGTGCACTTACGCTACGTCTACAAAGGTTTCCCCTCTGAAAAAATCTGATAAGTATTCCTTGTCACTATATAGCTCCTCTTGCATATCTATGAAATCTCGTCAGTAGTCCACAGGAACTGATCAGTCTCCAATTAACCAGTCAGTCTACTTCGCTTCGGGATTAGGCTCCATGACATGTTCTAATGGAATGGATATCCTCCTCTCTTTCCACGAAAGAGGTAATTTTTTAACTGAAAGTAAGGAGCGACATTAAAACTTAAAACGAACAGAAATTACTCCGTATATGAAATGGGTTGTCACCTCCGCAATCCCTCGCTCTTTACGCTAAAGTTTGACTCTTTGCGACAATTCTACTTTTTAATAAAAAATTAAAAACTTTAACGTAAAGAGCGAGGCGTTGAGGAGGGGACACCCGTTTCATATACTTAGTAATTTCTGTTCGTTTTAAGTTTTAATGTCGCTCCTTACTTTCAGTTAAAAAAACTAGTTTTTTGTTTGTTTTTTTTATTTAATACTGCCAAAGTTCCACCGGACTCTACGACAAAGCCCTGTCGTTATTTGAGACATACCTTTTTTCTGTTGATTCATTTTGCGAATTAGTAATTGCTCCACTGTACCAGAAACACTTAAATTGGGATTAAACCTTCTTCTTGAACAAAAGAAAATAAACCTTGTTATTTTCACAGTTTAAAAAAGTAGCTTTTTGAATTTCTTTCCTAGTTCCCCTTTAAAAGTTCCCTCCTGGAAACATGAACCTAAGCGGTTTTATAAATTGCTTTCAGGCAAAATTGAGAGAATCTGCTAGCGACAAGCTATCTTTGATGTTGTTGCCTAAGTGGAAACTGAAACTTAGCTAGGCCAATCGGAACTCAAAAAAAAAATAATGAAGAAGCACGTCGATGTCGCATTCTTGGAATATTGATTTTTATTTACATAGACAACGAATAAGAAAAATACCGCACTTCAAATTGGTAGGGTACAATGCAGTTCAGGAGTACCATGTGCAGTTCGGTTTTTAATTCTTTTTTTAACCAACTATTTTGCCCGGTGATCAAAGCTAGCCTGTTCAATTACTTGGCTCTCATGTCGTCAAATCTTGTCAAACAGTTCGTGATAGCGAATTGTAAGTAAGGTGCGACCCGGCTTAATAGAAACCGAAAGTCTAAAAAGCCGAATTTTGATACCCTTAGATACATCAAAAGAATTGGATTCTCATGCAGATTTTAAATACAAGTTTTATCAAGTTTAGTCTTACCCATCAAAAGTTACGAGCCTGAGAAAACTTGCCTTATTTTCGGAAAAAGGGGAAAGCCTCCTAAAAGTTATAGAATCGTAATGAAAATGAAACATTCAGATAAAGCGTATAAGAGAACCCTACTGTAGACGTTTAAAGCTCCTATATTAAAAAATGCGGAATTTTGTATTTTCTGCCAGAAGAAAAATCACGGATGCGAGTTAATCCGTTTTTTTTTCAGGGTGATCGCATCGACCCAGTGGTCCTAGAATTTCAAAGGAAGGCTCATTCAAACGGTAATTAAAGGTTGTAGTGCCCTTTATAAGTGAAGAAAAATTGGAGGGCAACTAGGCCCCCTCCCATGCTCATTTTTTTCTCGAAGTCCCCGGTTCAAAATTCTCAGATAGCCATTTTGTTCAGCATAGTCAAATGTCTTTGAGGATGGCTTACGCCCCCACAGTACCCAGGGGAAGGGGTTTGCCAATTATTTACATATAGTCTAGTATTGGTTATTGGGAAGTACACAGACGTTTTCAGGGGGGATTTTTTGTGGGTTTCGGGGGAGGATCCTTCCCTGGAGGATTTTTTCATGGGGGAAAAAATTTTCCATGAAGGGGGTGCCGAATTTCTCAACATTATTTAAAAAACGATCAGAAAGTACATAAAAAATAAGTTTGTTCAAGTGAAAGTAAGCAGCAACATTAAAACTTACAGCGAACAGAAATTATTACGTATGTGAGGGGGTTTGCCCCTTCGTCAAAACCTCACTCTTTCCGCTAAATTTTTTTTAGTACTTTCAGAAGAGCTATTTATTCTAATTAAACGGGCTTTGTAATTCAGGGGTCATTCTTAAAGAATTGGAACAAAAATCGAATTTTAGCGTAAAGAGCGATGTACTTGACGAGCGGGCAAACCCCATCATGTAACGTATACGAGGAAGCTTGCCTCATCGTCAATACCTCGCTCTTTACACTAAAGTTCGAATTTTGTAAAATAATGGCCGATATAAGCGATCATTTGTTTGTGCTATTTTCCGGCCAGTCTTAGCATCCTAAACAGGACACTCAACCAGTTCTTTGGTCAATTGACTTTTGAGCGCTTTCTTTATCTAAACAATTAACGCCTTCGGCCCTTGTGAATAGCGCCTTGCTGAATGACGTCATCATAGCACAGTGGGTTTGATTACCATCCTTTAAATAGAGACCAACAAAGACAAAACGAAGCACAAGCACTAAAAGAGTTAAAGTCATGAAATTATTCTAATTCTAGAGACAGGATATGTTATCCATAGTACTTTTTTTCTTTTGTGTAACCGCATTTCTTCACTTGCAAAAATTGGCACCGTGAGACGTTGACCGGCGCCAATTATCTTTGCTTCGCTCAGGCGTATAGCTACATTTTTATAGAACACTGTGCTACGGCTCAATGTTGCGCAGCATTTAAGGAACACTTTTTCTTTCAATGTTTATTGGACATTCTTTCAAACGTTCAACAGAAAAATAATCAAAAGTATCCCAACATAGAAAAGTGTTGAAAAAAAAACTGATTTCCATTCTGTTTGAATTAGGCCTACTACTTATTTAGTTGGCTCGAAAAGCTCTTCAATGAGTTTACTACTCTTGTCATAGCCACCTAAACCAAAAAGGTCCGACAAAGAGCCAAATGTTAGATAAGGTGTTTCAAAAGCATAGTTATATACATATTTAAATGGCAACAGTTTGGTTTTGTCTTGGTTTTCCACTTTTTTATTATGTGACCGATTTCAGCTTATTTATAGAAAGTGGGAAGGGTTCATTCGTTGTTTTTGCCCAAAGTAACATTTTTAGAGAAAGGGGTACGAATCCTGGTGTCTCAAATCTTGTGGCTTAGGGAGAAGGACAACGAAGAGATTCTGCAAGCTTTAAGAAAAAAAATTCATCAGGTGTAAAAAGTAACATCATCACCTTTAACAGGCCATTTCTGTTTACGATTTCAAATAAGTTCGTTAATTCACTTTCTGTATGTGGGACTAGAGGCAGAAAAATTACAACATATAAGCCTCCAAAATTTCAATAGGAATCTGATAGCTAAACAATGAAGCGGGAGAAGGAGTTCCCTTTGCTCCCTTCCTAGAAGTGATAGACGTAAAGTTGTCTGATGGCAAGAAAATCGACATCTGAACTTAGATAGCACCAATTTCCATTTTAAGACTAATTAAGATATTTTAAGAGTTAATGAGTGCAGATTGTATCACCTTTTTTCTGAAGATCCTGAAAACTTCGAGGGATTGATACCCTCTTTGGAATGGTACACACCGGAAAAAAAAAATGAATTATGACAGTGCTTATAACGCCTGATTCGTTTCAAAAAACAAACTGACGGTATAAAATAGACCCTTGAAACTTCCTTTTCACCTTTCCTGTTTCCATTTTTTTGGCAAAAAGAAACCCATGTTGCCCCTTTTAAACCCAAATTATACTGAAAACTTAAACTTGTTTGATTAAACATGCAAAGTAGCCACTACGCCAGGTCCCCTGTTTCCATCCCCTTACTTCTTACTTCCGATTGGGAAAAAAAGATCAATCCTTCCAGGCAACAATGGACGACCGGGTGACTGACTATATCCAACAGGATCTGTCAGTTGTGGCCTCTAGTCCAGTTTTTGGCTAATCCTTATCTTGACGACACCCGTGACGGTAAAAACTGCCCAAGGGATCCAGGTCATTGTTGACCTGGTGAGTCTGCCAGAAAATACTTTGCTGTCGAGCAGGTCTCCATTTTAAGTTGGACGTGGATCGCAGATGAGAGCATCTTGGCATACGATGATGACCATAGCGTGTGTCCAAGTAATTCCAGTCATCGTAATTTTTTACTGAGCAAAGGGATTTTTGAAAGCAGCACCATCGTACTTCAGTGTTTTATATGCGAAACTGACACGACTGAGACGACTGAGACGTTAGCTACTAGCCAACTGATACGTCGAATATACCTTATGTCACGATGAATGAACAATTCAAGCAAGTTCTTTCAATCCTTTAGGGTAGCCAGGTTTCACAGGCGTACATAAGGATAGATCGGAAGGTTACCTCACATGTGTTCACCTTAGTTTTTTTTTTTACACTATGCCCCCAAAATAGATTTTTTATACTTGTGCATGAAGTCTACTACAGTTTATATTCATTGCTGCAATGTGGGCCTCTGCACCAACGTTTGGAGTTGGAATAGAGCAGAAGTGGTTGAATTTCTCCGCAGCGGTAATGGATTTGCCCTCCAGTGTAATATCTACGTCATTCAGAGCGTTTTCTTTCACCAATTTTATTTTCGGCTAGCTGATCATGCAGTCAGCTTTCTTCGATGTGCAGGTAACATTATTAGCCATGTTCTGGAGTTTCGCCGACGTACTACTCAAAAGGCCAACATCGTCTACGAAGTTGAGAACTGTAGGGACAACTGGGTTGTCTTCTTCACTCCAGCGGTAAAATCTTCACAATATTAAATCTAATTAGTCTTTATCCAGCCAATGATGTAGTTGAACAGGGCTAACAGAATGGGACACTCTCGTTTAGCCCCCTACTCCACGTCAAATTGAGTTGTTCCGTTGTCAAGAGTTCGGACTAACCCAATTGTTGAATCGTAGGTTCATTTAAATGTCTCAACTAGTTTCGTTGGGACGCTGCTCTCCACCATGATCTTCCAAAGCCCGGTTCTAATAAGAGAATCGAAATCAGCAGCGATATCGATAACGGCCATAATGACTGACAGCTAGTATCTCTGACACTGTTGTAATATCAGGTGGAATGTCAAAACATGCACTTAACAACGTCTAAAAGGCCTAAAACGTCCTTACTCCACTCTTCTAAGCTTGTCTTGGTTACCTTTGGAGCAATTCGGAACTATTTATGAGAACATTTTAATCGCATAGTCTATCAGTGATATACCTCGGTTGTTTCAACAAACCGCCTTTTCTGAAATTAATAAAAAAAAAATGAAGTTTTTTTTAGATGTTAACAAATAAATGAAACCTAAAACGAAAAGAAATTTAAAATGAGTAATTAAACATGAAGACATCGGATAGCAGACGAAAAACGAATCCTAAGACGAACAAAAATTGAATGAACAATCAAGTCAAACTAAAAGCGAACAGAAATTACCACAAAGAGCAGAAAGGGTAATACTTCCTAAACTATCTAAGAGACTCAGACACTCTTTAAAGCCTAAGTGAAGCATTTAATTTATCTCACTACTTCAATACGAATTGACTCAAAGTTTAACTGAGGCTAAGGATGCTATCATTTCTGGGAAGATCAGAGAGACATATTTGTTTGCCTGCACAATCCTCCCTCTAAGCACTAAAAATGTCCCTTTTGCCGCCCCCCCCCCAACACTATAAATTTTCAGCTCTATCCCAAAGAGTCGTTCCTAAGATGTTACAAGTTTGCCATTTTGATAACCCAATTTGATGATTTCTTTTGATATACCTCTGTCCCACTCTAAGTAAAACTTCAAGATCAACTTGACTCCCTAGCTCCCCCAGAAAATTAAACTTTGATCCCCAAAGCTCTTTCTGAGACAATTTTGATAAGTTATTCTTATAACCTAAAATACATGGTTTGTTTCGGTCAACATCACTACCTCGTCAAGAAATAGATTCTAGTCCAAGAGGGGCTCATAGTAGCAAAAACTTTAAACAGGTTAGAAACCAAATTCTTTATACCATTTCACTCTGCCTTCTCTCCTTAAATCAAGATCTCGGGTCCCCCTCCTAAAAAATTCCTGAAAGCTTCAACTTGATTCCCAAACTACTCACACAATATCTCATATGCATTATTTTCATCACCTTACAACACTCATAGGCTTTTGATCAGCCTTGTCACTTACCCGTCAAGAGATTATAGGTTCCAAAGGGGCTAATAATGCAAAACATTTAAATGGATAATAGAAAATATTTGTATTCCCCATCCCATCTCCCCACCCCCTTTCTCCCTCTTTTTATTTGATTCACTACTTATACGTTAACAGATTTTCATTTTAATAATGGCTTATGAAGGCGAAAATTTTTAATTGGGTCGAAGACAAAAAATTTTCAGCCACTCCCCCAGGACTTAATTGGAACAGTCCCTACTCGCCAAACACATAGAACTAGGAAGTTTCAATTACATCCGTGAAGCTATTCTCAAGATATTACTGACATGTTGTATTAACGGCCTGGACAAGGGTAGGCCTACTGTTCTTAGATTCATCTCTGCCTCCTCCTCCGTGTCAAAAATGATTTGTATTCAACCCCCCTACACTCTCAGGATCCTTCAAACTGATGTCCCTAGCCGCTATTGAGATATTGCAGATATCTTATTTTATTGACCTGGGTACATAAGGTGTCGTTCGATTTACATCACTACTTCACCTTGAGTAGATTCTAGTCCCGTAATGGCTTCAAGTGCCAAAACTTTTAGGCAGATTTGAGACAAAAATAATTTCAATCCTCCTCTGATCCCTCCACGTGTTAAAAGCCAAAGTCCACATGGTCCAATTCCCAGAAGAAAACAATCTCAAAAAGTTTTAACTTGATATCCCAAGCCGTTCCGAAGACATTGAACATACGTTATCTTGATGACCTTGCAACACTGTGTCTTTCAATTAGCCTCACTACTCAAGCAGTAATACAATCAACTTCCACTGGGGCTAGCATTGCGAAAACGTTTATATTGGCTAGAAACAAAATATTTTTAGCCCCTCTTTTTCGAACACAAAACTTGAAGCTCCCAGCCACTTCCCCTTCTTTCTCCGACACTTTGGAATTTTAAACTGCATCACCCGAGCCATTGCCAATATATTCAAGATATGTCCTTTTGATTTCCTTGCAACATGAAGCATTTTTTGCTTTGCCTACTTATCGTGCATATGTAATAAGCCCCATTGTAGCTTACAGGTGAAAATCATTTTGTGGATCGAACACCAAAATTTGTTCAGCCTGTTCTCCCTCCCAAAGCACAAAATGTGAATTCCCCTTGCTCATACTTACCCCCCCCTTCTTTCTATAACATTACCTGTAAGTTTCAACTTTATACCCGATGCTGTTCCAGAGATATTACAGATACGGTGTTTTTATGAACTGGATACATATAGCGTCTATCGATTTAGGTCTAGTCCATTTTCTAATAAGAAATTCGAAGTTCGTTTGAACGACCCCCCCCCCATAAAAACCACTAGATGAAATCTTAAACTAGATTCCCAAGCCATTCCAGAGATATTGTGGCCTACACGGCTCAAAGCCACACCTGAAAATTGAATCTTTTGACTTACTCAGGTGAACGTTTCGTATCCAGAGAATACTCTTAGAAAGACCTGGGACCCTTGGCCAAGAGAATGACTCCCTAGAGCTCCTAGATAATCAAACAACCAATGCTAAATATGGCAACCCTGTCTGCAAAAACCTATCTGTGAAAAACGGATAATTTCTATAATTTAGGGTGACTGCCCCTAGAGCTGTGGCAAAAAATTGACCCCGAAACATGCATATTAGACACATGGACTTTCAGAGCCAAAAATGGCTATCTTAAATTTTAGATCCGATATAGTGAAAGCTATGGAAGCCTAGCAGAAAAAGGCAAGGAAGAAGGCGGGTTGCACTCTCATAAGTTTTCAGTCCTTAAAAAAGCGCATTCAAGATATAAATTTCAAAAATAATTAGTCCAAAGTCAAGCAACTAGTTAAAAAGCAACTAGAACTTTAAATTTTTTACGAATCTTTTTATTAGTAAAATACGTAACTTATAAATTAGCTTACGTAAAGAACTTTTGTATTATCATGTTTTTATTACATATATGAGGGGCTTCGCCCCCTCGTCAGTGCCTCGCTCTTTACACTAAAGCTTAAATTTTGTCCCAATTCATTAAGAATGACCCCTGAATCACAAAAGCCGTAGAATAAATAGTTGAAATTACTAAAAATACTTTAGCGTAAAGAGCGAGGTATTAAAAGGAGGTGAGCCCCTCATATGGGTAATAATTTCTGTTCTTTTTAAGTTTTAATGCTGCTTCTTACTTCCGGCTGAAAAAAAAACGGTTTCATATTTATTTTTTCATTGTTTTTTTTAAAGTAATGCTAGTAAATCCTGCGCTCCCTTCACGGAAATTTTCTTCCCCCATGACAAACTCCTCGATGGAAAGTCCCCCCAGCATATCCCCCTCTTCTCAACCCCTGCCTCCAACCAAAAAATCCTCCTGAAAACGCCTGTGCACTTCCCAATAACCATTACTATATGTAAGCACTGGTCAAAGTAGCTGTCAAAGTAGCAAAGTGCCACGGGAACTGTGGGGGAGTAAGTCGTCCCCAAAGACATAGTTATAAGGTTTTTCGACTACGCTGAATAAAATAGCTATCTCAAGATTTTGATCCGTTGACTTTAGGAAAAGTAATTAGCGTGGGAGGGGGCCTAGGTGCCCTCCAATTTTTTGGTCATTTAAAAAGGGCACTAGAACTTTTCATTTCCGTTAGAATGAGCCCTCTCGCAACATTCTAGGACAGCTGGGTCGATACGACCACCCCTGGAAAAAAAAATAATAAATAAACACGCATCCATGATCTGCCTTCTGGCAAAAAAAAAATACAAAATTCCACATTTTTGTTGATAGGAGCTTGAAACTTATACAGTAGGATTCTCTGATACGCTGAATCTGATGGTGTGATTTTCGTTAAGATTCTGTGACTTTTAGGGGGTGTTTCCCTCTATTTTCTAAATTAAAGCAAATTTTCTCAGGCTCGTGACTTTTGAATGGTAAGACTAAACTTGATGAAACTTATATATTTAAAATCAGCACTAAAATGCGATTCTTTTGATGTATCTATTGGTGCCAAATATTGGTGCCAAATATTGATGTAGCCAAATTTTTTAGAGTTTTGGTTATTACTATTGAGCCGGGTCGCTCCTTACTACAGTTCGTTACCACGAACTGTTTGAATACTGCAATCATTGGTTTTGACGATTACCCTGTGTCGAGTATGTTTCGTGTTGCTTCAAGTATTCCTAGCATCACACAACACCATCAACACCACTTACGTGTGTTGAGTACCTTTCGTGTTGCTTCAAGTATTCCTAGCATCACAGACAGCGCAATAGCGCTGCCTAAGTAGAGTGATGTGGGAACGTAATGCTTGTTATTTTGTTGTTTTTTTTTAGACCAGGGCACTTGGTGACGAAGTGCCCTAGTCTAAAAAAAAAAGAACAAGTAATACGTTCCCACATCACTCTTTACTTGGGCATCGCTATTGCGCTGCCTGTGATGCTAGGAATACTTGACGCATCACGGATGGTACTCGACACAGATAGGTGGTGCTGAACAGAAAGCACAATAGATATCCAAGTCAAAACTTAAAACGAGCAAAAATTAACATGAGTAGGGCTGATATCCCCCATGACTTCTCAAGACCAGAACACAATTTACACTTTACTGAAAACAAAATACGTTTAAAATGGTTTTACTTTTCTTACTTTCATGAATGAAAAATTGCCAAACTTTCAAGGAATAATTGACAGTGTATGTCAATTAAACTGACAATCCAGGGTAATTTTCTTTTTCAGTAAATTAACGGAGCTCTTTACTTTTCTTTGAAAAACTTGTTTTGTGGAAATTTTTTTTTTTAATTAATCCCATTTATGAACGGTAAGCATTGAGGTTAGAAACAAGAGGAAGGAAAAAATAATATTCCTGCAACTACGAGAAAAGTGAGGATCAAATCCAAAGTTCCGAAGCTGAGTGAAGCCAAACTTAGTTATGCATTTCGTCGGTCACAGTTTTAGTTTCTGCAGTGGTGTTATAACGGTAAGCCTAACGTGAGGGCAGTGAATGATATTAGACTGTTTACGAGGAGCAGCTTGCATAGACCATTTTTTTTTCCAGGTTCCGTGTAAAATTTTTGTTATTGGTGAGATAAACCGAGTGTGTCATGCACCAAACAACCAGTTTGGGTTCAAAAAAATAGTTTAGATCATGTGCATCGCCTCATCTGTAATACCCTCTTGGACGTGATCGGAACGATGAATCCATTAAATCGATGGCAAACAAACAAAATCAAAGTGTTGCTTCCGCAACACTTTTATCAATGAAGCCGACCAAAGGTTATCGTAACACTGTTGGCGTAGAAGCGTATATCCAATTATACTTACTTTTGAAGAAAGATGCTGGATCACTTTTCTAATTAAACAAAAAAAACAAGTTTTTTTAAATGAAAGTAAAGAGCGGCATCAAAACTTAAAACGAATACAAATTACTCCGTATATGAAAGGGGCTTTTCCTCCTCAACGCCCCACCCTTTACGATAAAGTTTGACTCTTTCTCTTAACTCTAGTTTTTAAAACAGTAAAAAACTTTAGCGTAAAGAGCGGGGCATTGAGGAGGAGAAGCCCCTTTCATATACGGAGTAAGTTTTGTTCGTTTTAAGTTTTAATGTCGCTCCTTACTTTCATTTAAAAAAAAAAATTTGTTTTATTTCTGGACATTTTTGAATTAATGCATGTTTTGATCTTGGCTCTCCGCACATAAATAATTAAAACGAAATTTGAATATTAATTTTTTTTGCTAAATGGCTTTCTCATAGTTTTAATCGGAAGATTTTGAGAAAAAAGGAGCGAGGGAGGAGGCCTAGTTGCCCTCCAATTTTTTGATTACTTAAAAAGGCATTAACTTTAAATTTTTTACAAACATTTTCATAAGTAAAAAATATACGTAACTTACGAATTAACTTACGTAGCGAACTTCTCTATTCGTGTGTTTTTATTGCGCATATGAGGGGGCTCGAGCCTCGTCGATACCTCACTCTTTACACTTAGATAACTTCGAAGACCACACTGCCTTTCCATGACGAAAGTAAAACAGTTCAAAATAGGGATGATACCTTTTTATTGACAGTGAATAGTGTTTTACTGCTGATGATGAACACTGTATATGTGTTCGAAATATCCAGTTAAATAATTTTACATCTATTCACTGTCAATAAAAAGGTATCATCCCTATTTTGAACTGTTTTACTTTCGCTCTTTACACTAAAGCTTAAAATTTGTCCCAATTCCTTAAGAATGACCCCTGAATCACAAAGGCCGTAGAATAAGTAATTGTGATTACTAAAAATACTTTAGCGTAAAGAGCGAGGTAATACGAGGAGGTAAACCCCTCATATGCGTTATAATGTCTATTCGTTTTCAGTTTTAATGCTGCTCCTCACTTTCAGTAGAAAAAACTTTTCATATTTATTTTTTCATTGTTTTTTTAAATAATGCTAGAAAATCCTGCACCCCCTCCATTGAAAGTCTCTTCCCCCGTGAGAAGTTCCTCCATGGAAAAATCCTCCCACGTAAGCCCTCCCCTCAACTCTCCCCCCACAACCAAAAAAATCCCTCTGAAAACGTCTGTGCACTTCCCAGTAACCACTACTACATGTACACAGGTCAAAGTTTGTAACTTGCAGTCCCTACCACGGGGACTGCGGGGGAGTAAGTCGTCCCCAAAGACATAGTTATTATGTTTTTCGACTATGGTGAATAAAATGGCTATCTCAGGATTTTGATCCGGTGACTTTGTCACCGGAACAAAGTGAAACTTATATATTTAAAATCAGCATTAAAATTCGATTCTTTTGATGTAACTATTGGTATCAAAACTCCTTTTTTTAGAGTTTCGGTTACTATTGAGCCGGGTCACTCCTTCGGTTAGAGTTTCACTAATAATCACGGGTCACTCCTTTTTTTAGAGTTTTGGTTACTATTGAGCCTCGTTACCACGAACTGTTTGACAAGTAAAATTTAGCTAGTGATTTCACAAAAGATGTCTCACAGAATAAAAAGTTAAAACCTAGGGTTCCCTTTTCTAGCAGGACTAAATTGCGAAAAAAAAAGAAGAGAGTAGATTGTTTATCTTGCATTCTTGAAAACAATGGTGATACTGCTCCTGACTCTCTTACATAGCCTTTCTGATAGTAGGCTTGCAAAAAAAGGAGAGAAAAATAAATTATCCATCGTATAAACCACCTTTTAGTCACAAAAGCCTTTAAACAGCTTTCTCCATAAACGAATTTCACTTCACTCTCAATTTTCTCGTCAAAAAAATCCAATTTGAAATTATTGGATTTCCAACGCCTTTCTATGTTCATTTCATCTTATTCTCAGCACCAATGTGCTTGTGAAGTTTTAAATTGTCTGCTAAAGCACGGCAAATCAATGTAACTGATTATCTGTATACAGAGGCAGCTACAGCAGAAAAAACCTTAAGCAAAGGAGGGTATGTGTGGAATTTTTTGATCAAATTGGTGACCAAAACAGATGATAATTGCATCTTCATACCTAAGCTCTCGAAATATTCCCAATGCTTTCTTCGAGGAAAAAAACAGACAAGGAGTTTAGCAAAAACTAAGGGCATTTAAAGCTCGTGGATGGCTTAAGAAATATTGAAAACATTAGAAAGGAGAGTTCCTAATCGGCTTCAGAAGCCGATTGGTTAACCTGAGAGACTGTACACACCGCGACAAACCTTCGACACCACGAGGAACCGGAAAATTGCTAGAATACACTATTATCAAACTAGCGCGTGACCAATATCTTTTGACCGGTTTAAAGAGGAAGGACGCAACGCGGATAATCGAAAGTTTATATATGCGTTTTGAAAAAAAAAGTGATTAGTGAGAATAAATTGTCACTTGAAGCTAATTCAGGAACGGTATTTATTATTCCGATTAATCTTAATGGTAAAAGCTTACAGCGATACCAAATTTATGCGACTTAAAAAAAAAGCCAGAAGCTTGTCAAAATCTCGTGGAACCTGCATCATTAGAATCAACATCGTGAGAACGATAATTGCAGTCCCCCGCAATGAACAGAAAAAAATCACTTTTTGGCATGGGTTCCTCTCATGTGTCTCTTTTTTTCTTAAGCGGTGATAGTATAAAACCAGTGGCCGTAAAATGTTGGTAGGAACTCATTTGAAATATCAAGTGTCATTTTTAAGTAAAAAAAAAAGAGATTGTCTCACAGCAAAATAGTGTTTCCTGCCATTTTGCGCCACAAAACACCAATGTTAAAAGTGACAGGAAAAGCAACTTCTAATATACCCAATTGATTTTTCACGGTTTAAAACCTTCACAAGAGGGCTTTCAGTCCCTATTATGAAAAAAGTATCTACAGTTGGCAGATTAACTTCTACAATACAACATTAATGCCAGAGTGAGTTCCGGTAAGACCCGCGCTTATTCATAAGTCGTCAGCCAATAGGGGAATGAATGACTGCAGTTATTACCCATGTTGTTGATAAGTTATCGGCAGACGATGATTTTTTTATGTAGCGAAAGCGATGCTGCTACAGCAAAGTGGTGTTATTTGCCATTCGATGGCAGGAAACATCAATTCTTAATCAAAATGGGTTCGCTCAATTAAAAGTTGTTGCATCACAAATCAAACAGTTCATGGTAACGAACTGTAAGTGAGGAGCGACTCGGCTTAACAGTAACCGAAACTGTGAGATACGGAATTTGGTATCAATAGATACATCCAAAGAATCAGCTTATTATGCTGATTCCAAATATTTAAGATTCGTCAAGTTATTTTGCCCATCAAAAGTTAGGAGCCTGAGATAATTTGCCTGATTTTTGGAAATAGGGGAGAAACAACACGTAACATTCAAGGAATCTTGATGAAACCCCACCATACGATTCAGCGTACCTGAGATCCCTACTGTAGAAGTTTCAAGCTCCTATACACAAAAATGTGTAATTTCGTTATCACGGATACGTTTTGATTTGTTTTTTAATTGTTTTTTTTTCCCTTTTTTTTCAGGTATAATCGTATATTGAGATCGGGAGAGGGTGCATTTGAACGGAAATTAAAAGTTCTAATATCCTTCATAAGTGACAAAAAAGATTGGAGGGCAACTGACCCCCCTCCCACGCCCATTTATTTCCAAAAGTTATCTGGTTAAAATTTTCAGATGGACATTTTGTTTAGTATAGTTGAAAGATCAAACATTTATGTCTTTAAGGGTAAAACAACCCCAAAGTCCGTGGGGAGAGGCCTGTAAGTTATATAAATTTGCCCCTTGTTTAATTATAGTATTTGTTATTGGGAAGTATACACACATTTTTCTGGGGGAGGGGGAATTAGTGCTTGAGGTGGATTTCCATTGGGAGGATCTTCCTTTGGAAGCGAAATTTCCGGGGCGTGAATTTTCCAGGGAAAATTTTACACTGGGGAGAAGTCACAATTTCACCATATTTTTATACGAAATTCTTTGTAATTGTCTTACACTCTCTTTGCCAACTCAATTTTGCATGTGGAGATGTTCCGGAGGAAATATCTGGGGCTATTTTCCGCATGTTTTCATTTCCGGAAAAAAAATTCCACAGAAGAGGGCATTTCGGGAGTGATCGAGAAACCGATTAAAGATTAAAGTCTTTTTCAAATAAAAGTATGCTAAGGACAATTTTTCAAGCTGAATCGTCCACAAGAAATTTTCCGGGGAGGGAGATTTTTTGCAAGGATGGAACTGTCTGGAGGGAACTTGCCAGGGGGGGGGGATACTTTACATTGGATGAAATTTTCACGGAATAGTTTCTTGGGAGAGGGGGGTATATTTCATGGAGGTGAGCCCGATTTACCTGCATTATTTGAAAAACTAATAGAAACTGATTTTTTCAAAACAAGTTTTTTAACTGAAAGTAAGAAACAACATTAAAACTCAAAACGATCAGAAATTATTCCGTGTATGAAGGGTTGCTCCATCCTAAATATCTTGCTCTTTACGCTAAAGTTTGACTGTTTGTCCCAATTTTTTTAAGAATGGCTACTGAAACAAGGGGGCCGTTTAATTAGAATAGGAAGTTTTTTTTTTAGTGCTAACAGCTTTAGCGTAAAGAGCAAGGTATTGAGGAGGGGGCAACCCTTCATATACGGAATAATTTCTGTTCGTTTTGAGTTTTAATGTTGGTCCTTACTTTCAAATAAAAAAAAAACTTTGGTCTCCAATCCCTTTGGATTTCAAAAAAAGGACTAGAACTCTCAATTTCTGATCTAATGAGCACACTTCGAAGTTTCTTTGACCTTGAGGCCTTGAGGTCAAACTTTAGTGTAAAGAGCGAGGCGTTGAGGAGAAAACAGCACCTCTCATATGCGGAATACTTCCTGTTCGTAAGTTTTAGTGTCGTTGCTTACTTTCAGCAAAAAAACTTGTTTTTTTTTCATTTAATTCAAAAAGAAAAGCCTATTGCCTATTGCTTACACATACCATTTGTTATTGGGAGGTAAACCGACATTTTTCGGGAGGCAGATTTCCTCTGGGGGAATTTTCGGTGGTAGCATGGGGGGGGATTCTCCCTCTTAAATGCTTTACTCTTTACGCTAAAGCATGATTTTGTATCCCAATCCTTTTCGGACAAAAAATGAAACATAAGGTTAGCTAAAAATTAGAATACGATAGCTTTTTGAACATTCTAAATAACGTTAGCGCGGAGAGCGAGGTATTTTGGAGGGGGCATCCACCTCACATCGTAATAATTTCTGTTCGTCTAAGTTTTAGTGTTGATCCTTACTTTCAGTTGAAAAAATTTGCTTTTTTTGGTTAATCTCTCAAAGGCACAAACAATTCTCAGGGGAAAAAATTGAAATGCCGCTTATTTCATGCTTTGGATGCGCGAGCTAATTGCATAAAGACAGTTAGATTTCCTCTGCATCACCTTTTGTCAACGTAGCGTTAATCAGCTATGCAAGGGTGGAATGTGAAGTAAATTATGCAAATAGTGTATAAAATTTTCCAAGGGTTCTGACCATAGCTCATATAGTCTACCAAATAAAAATAATATTAAATATATTAGAATCCGAAAACTTTCATTTTCACAGAGTTTACTCTAAACATGAAACAAATTCTCTTCATCACCACAATCACAGGTTGGTTTTAATATTTCTAAACAAAAGAAATTCAATTTACATTGGTCAGTGATAATTTGTGTTAGTTTATAATTAGTAGAAGTTTGAAGAAGATCAGTATAATCAGTCAAAAACTGAAGGGCATGGTGCTTAAAAGCTTGGGATAATAAACATACTACTTCATTTCTAGGTTTTGCGCGGAGTTTTGCGAATTTCATTTGCAATATTTAGGGTAAAAAAAAAAGAAATCGCTTAATATGACATTTAATTGAGAATCAGTATAACAAATTTCTAATTAATTTACTGCTATTCAAATTTACTAAGGGTGGCCTGTAATCAGGTTTTCCTCTCTTTAGATATCTAGTGAGAGCTATCTTTTTGGCTTGAAAGATCGATAGGAAGCCTTATAAATGACCATTCTATTTTCTTCAGGCTACTTATGGAATTTTCTGCACATAAGAGAGAGCCTTGTTTTTTGGGGAATCGATTTCGTGCTTTCTATAAAGCGCGACTATTTACAATTCAACAGATATTGGAGAATATCGTTAAAATCACTATTCGGTTTTCTTAGGAAGCTTTTGGAGATATATCTTGCATAATCTGCGAAGCATTAACTTTTTGTTGAATTTAAGTTGCAACTTCACTCTCCTTCGGTAAGAAAAACTTAAGTTTTTTTTTAAATTAAAGAAAGGAAGAATTTAAACTGCGATGAATCTTTTCAACTGCAAAATTTTTCGTTTGAACAACTATTGACTGGACTATTAGTTCCTAAACCGCAATACACTATTCCCAAAAATCGGGAAAACTAAAAAAGGAGCATCATTATAAAATGAGGCTCAGTTTATGGCCACATGAGCGAAACTTAGAAAAAAAGGAAAAGAATATAAATTTGAATTTATAGAAGAAGCGATTATTATATTCGTAAAGCACATAAAAAAAGGCATCAAGTGGTATGTTCGCTTTATTGGTAAGTCAGTTATATGAACTGTCATAATTTTTTGAAAATTCGTCATTTTTAACAGCTAAAAAAGTGCTTAAATCTCAATTTAAGGTACAAGCGATTATTATATTCGTAAAGAGCATAAAAAAGGCATCAAGTGGTATATTCACTTTATAGGAAAGCCAGTTATATGAACTACTATAATTTTAGCCTAAATTCAAGCATAAGTTTTATAAACTTCATTTTCCAGCACTTACAGCCCATTGGCAGAAGATACTTTGAAGCAGCTATCACAGCATGATGCTTAAGATATACATAGTAGCTAACGAGCAAGCACAAAGAGACTCCCAGCAAGAGGCTTTCCCAAAGTTTTGAAAGCTGTTCTTTGAAAGCTATTGTTTACTATTGGGAAAGCCGCTATAACTTTCAAGGTATAAATTCAGAAGTTTCCGAAACTGGCACCAAATAATCGAGCAATTTACTAAAAGGGAAAAACAAACTAAAAGCTGTTTACTGGTTTATTTTTGCTGAAAATTGGACTTGATGACAATACCTGTGCATTTTCTTGCAAGGATTAAAAATATATTTTGCTATGGAAAAAGCAAAAGCCCAAAATACAAAGTATTGTGTTAAAAAGAAAAGAAGATAAAGACAAAAATGTTGGTTCTCTTTTAGCATTGATACATATTTTTTGCGTTTTCATTAACAATTAATTCTTCTTTTTGTGACACGATCATGACAAAGCAGAAGCCTTGAACTGATATTTAGACTTAAAGATGTTAATCTTTAATGATGTAAAAACTCACAACAATAAACTCATTTGAATTTTTATTTGATTAAAAACTATTAAAATTTTTCGTACGAAAGTAAAGAACGAGGTTAAATTTAAAAAAGAAAAATTACGGCAACTATGTGGGGGCTGCAGAACCCACAGACACCATTTTCTTTATTCTTAAGTTTAATTTATACATTAAGAAAAAGCATACGCGTTTTCAGGCACGTACTTTTTTTTTATAGTAACACCTCAAGAATTAACGGGATCAATAAGATGTATTCGCTCTAATCTGTCGATTCCAGTAAGACCAAAAACCGTAAAATTTTTAATGAAGATAGATTAAATGACAACGAAAAAATAAAAGACATAAAAGTAATAACTAAAGTAATAACTACCTATATTCATTGCAAAATAGCAGAAGTCAGCACTTTATTACAGTAGAATTTACTTCGTTATCAAAACAGGAGACTAGAACTTTCGATTTTAGCTCAAACGAGCCATTTCAAGAATGAGCATGATTCCTCCAGGGAGATACAAAAAAAATAAAAAATCCAAGACTATGCTTCGAAAGACTGTTAAAAGTACGAAACTTTGAATTTTTACAGGCAGAATTTTGAATCCTCTGTTCCAAGTCTCTAAAATATGAACTATTTTCATCAGGATTACTCCTTTTATCATTGGGAACACCGCTTTTCTCTAAAATTATGTTGATCTTCTTAGGCTAGGCGCTTTTGAAAAGTAATCTTAAACCTTTTTTTTTTTTTTTTTTTTTTGCATATTAGCAATCACCACAAAAATCAGACTCTTTGGATGTACATACTACTGTCAAAATCATTACAACAGTCTTGATTTCTATTGACAACGATCGCTCTTTATTTACCCCTAAAATAGAAACAGTTAAACAGCATGATTTTACAGTTATATTTCATATTTGTTTCTGAGTTTTTTCATGAAAATCCTCGAGTATTAAAAAACAAGATCATAAAAAAAAAATTAAAAAGGCAAAACTATTCACAAGTTACTAGATAAATTTGACTAAAATCATTGTCATGGCAAATTGAGAGAGCAGTAATGATCTAACATACAATCAAGAGTTAGTCTAAGCAGCCTAATTAATTTTCTTAATTTAAAGCGATGCATGTATCGAAGTAAAAAAAAAAAATTAAAGATGTCCATAGGACATGTTCCCGAAATGACAATTTAGGTATATTTAAATAATCAACACGGTTTAGCCTCAAACAGGATTCACCAGTTTTTTTTGTGTATTTGTTTTTATCAAGCCCACAAAAATGCTACATATTGAAATGTTTTCTTACCAAGCTATGGTAATTTTCTATTATCTAATAAGATGTGGATATGTGTTTTATCAGTCTTAAGAAAAAGCATGGATAAATCACTATAGGAGGCAATGCTAAGGACACCCTTAGAAAACATGATAACTTTAAAAAGTGTACCTTAGATAGGGCATTCAACAACGGAAGAAACAGGGTTGATCCAAGAACTGAGACTTGAGGGACCCCAAAGGTGAAAAATACTGTAAATAACAATCAGTGACAAATACTACCCCTGTCACGACACAAATTTTCTGTAAATTTCTTTTGGCATCTTTGATAAGATGGAAAAAAAATTAAAATTTGACAAAAAAAAATCCTATTCTTGTCAATTCTTTAAAATCAAATGATGGTGAACAGAATCAAAGGGCTTGGCAATACCAATAAACATAGCTAAGCATGGTGATCCCTTTCTTGAGCATCGTTTATATCCAGCAGCAATTGATAAACCACAATTTCCGTCGATTTTCCTTTAATGAGCCCAAGCCAGGAAGATTGAAAAAAATTATGGGAGTCAAGGAAGCCTCAAGCCAGAAAGTCAGATAAATATACCTGAAGGTGATAGTATTTTCAAAAACTTTACTAGTCACTTGTATTTCCACCTTTTTGCAGTGTGATGATATTAGCATTTTTTCTGCATTTTAACCTAGCTAGCTATCATTAACAGGATTTACATTGTCCGGCAGTTTAGCCACATTAAGGCTTAAATTGATACTTTATTGCACAAAATGGCGAAAAACAGTACTTTGCTGCTGCGCAATATTTGAAATAGAGAGCACTAGGCATTTTCATTTACTTTGAAATGAGCACTCTCTTCATTTTCTACGATCATTGTTTCGACATAATCGCCCCTGGGTAATCATAAAGGGATAAAAGAGGCATCAGTACTATCCAAGCAGAGATGTAATATTCTTTGTTTTCCAAGGTGGGGATTTGTAAACCGTCAAATAAGATTTCCGACAAAAGTGATTTCAAGGGTGTACTTCTTATGACAATTTAGTTCTGTAATTAAAAATGACTATTTAGTTGAATCTGAATAATAACTACTGTTCCCAAATACCGCTAAATGAGAAACATTCTTGACAAGACAATTTCTTTAAAATGCCTTTTTAAATTTCGGAAATAATTTCTGATACCACACTGGCTAATCATGACAAAACAAAAATCGCACGGTAGAGAGAAACGAGGACAATAACAGCCATTGAAAAACAGAAGAAAAAGTTATGCAAATATTTCGGTTGAGACCTCCGCTCAACCGTCCTCAGTGCAGAATAATAAAAAATGCAGATAAAAGTCCAAATGACAATATAAAAACCGAACCTCAAAATAAACACTGGAACTAAAATAAGGACCCTTTCGAAGCAACGATGAAAGGGTTACCCTTTCATCGATGAATGGTTGCTACTAAGATAAGGATTCTTTCAAAGCAACGACGAAAGGATTACCCTTGAAAGGGACCATGGTTTGCTTTTTATTTGGTTGCAGCTCCTGCTTAAGCAAAACAATCTTCGCTTGCTAGAAATTTTACTCGTTTAAATGTTCGTTTTTACATACCTGACGTATCCATGTTGCCCATGTCTCGAAATAAAGTCTCCAACCATGCGCACAATAATTTCATTATAGCCAAAAAACTTTCCCAATAAGAAGCTATTGAGAGGTATCCCAAAGCATTCGTCCTGTGGGCTGACTGTAACAAGCTAGTAAGAAGAAAAAAAATCTTTAAAACTTGTTTAAAAGATAGACTATGATAAGAGACTGGCACAAACTTTACTTTTAATTAACATTCAAAACGATTAGAAGTCGCATGGTGAGAAATTCAAAAAGGCGAAAATACTTTCTGTCAGAAAACTTTTATTAGCAGATCTGGTTTTAATCCATCTGGCTTTCCATAAAAGGCAACCATACAGATGCCACAACATCTTATCTGTTTTTAAAGATGAATTCTTGAAATTCAAGAATCTTGATATGGATTTGAATGTTGACCCAAAGATTAAAAACTAAAGTAAGTGGCTTTATTGATACACAAACTCGTTAGCAGTTCCTCAAGAATCATGTTGATTTCGTGTTTATTTCACATTCAAAGATTCAGTGTCCTAATGGTTTTGGAATAGTTGTAAAACAAATCGCGACCACCCAACGCTGTCAATTTTAGTACTATTTTTTCCATGTGGTTGCAAAAAACTCTTTTGTTTTTTTCGGATTTCAAGATAGGCCTAAAAAGAAAATTTTCAAAAGAAATTTAAAATACATATAATCTTTGATAATGTGCCTTTTTCAGGAGTGAGCAAGGATGAAGGCTGTTGGGGAGGTCATGGGCGTACTTCTTGGAGGATGCGTAGACTGAATCTAATCTTAAATCCTATATATCAAAACCCGCGAGTGCATCTGGTTTAAATACTGTCGACAGTGCCTACCTTTCGACAGAAAAAAAGTTCTGATGAAAGGCTGTGGGAGGGTCATGTTGCTAAAGAGGCTACGTGACTACTTTGGTTCTCTACTCACACCAGTTGAAATTCCTTGCTTGATTCTAATTCTTTTAAAATGTATAACCTGCTTATCTTTCTTCTAAAATGGTGGCAGGCTGCCCAGATACCAGCTATCAAACCTGGGTCAATGAACAAGGCCCAGTAAGTCATGACCTCCGATTTTTTTCTCTGGTCATTAGAATTTTTAAGTCCATTCTCCCCATCATATTATCACAACGAATGCCGTTTCATATATTAGCATTTAAAACTTTTAACTTCAAAAAATATTTCCCACTTGCAAGGGATGTTATGATTTTTTTTTCAAGAAAAAAAAATTTACTATCCGCAAAAAATATTATTCTTTAAGAAGGTTTTGAGATAAGTAGTCTTGACCGGTTACATGCAAAATAGAAAAAAAAATAGAAAGCTTATGAACAATGTATATATATACTACTGGGAGACCGGCTGCTTCGCTGCCGAGCCCAGGCACTCGGCACGCGGCAGGCTTCTATATATGGATTCTCACTGTCACTTGTCTTCTAAAGGCAGACAATCTGAGCCTTTTCTTGATGTCATAACGTCCAAATAGACATTTAATTAGAAGTAGTTCCTTTGTGATTTTTTTTTAATGGGCCTTTAACTTTTGCCTCGGTTTCTCTTTTGTAATTACGAAAGACATATCGCCAAATCTTTGTTTCTTTTAATCGGCTTGTCTTTTGTCATTATGTATCGCCAAACCTTTTTTTCTTTTAATTGTTCAGGTGGTAGGACAAAAACTTCGGTTTGTTCCAACGATTTATCTAGTCCATATTTTTGATTTTAAAATGTATGGTAGGCATTGATGACCTTATCAGGTCATCAATGACCTGAAACCCAATCATCAAAATCCGTCAAAATCCAAAACCCAATCATCATTGCTTTCATTTTTAATTTATTTGGTTCGTTTTACCTCGGTTTATCTTTCGTCACTATGAAATATATATCGCCGAATCATTTTTTTTAACAAAGGTACTGTAGGCATCGATGACCTTATCCATGTCAAAATCCCAAACCCAATCATAATCGCTATCATTTTCAATTTTGACACGTTTTGATTCTTGCTGTCCAGGTTGATTTTAATTTACCCACGCACATGATTGATGTCGCATGTCTTCTAACCGCCAGTGTCTTTGCTCTTCATTTTCATTTTTGATACGCCGCAACTGTTCTTCTAACCATGTGTTTTTTGCTTCTCATTTTATTTGACTCGCTCACATGCTCGGTGTTGCATGTCTTCTAACCGCGTGTCTTTGATCTTCATTTTCATTTTTGACTCGATCACTTGCTTGGTGTTGCATGTTTTCTAACCGCGTGTTTTTGCCCTTCATTTTCATTTTTGACACGCTCTATCGTTTTCACAACTACCCATATCTTTGCTCTTCATTTTGGTTTTTGACATGTTTTTGGATTTTGATTACTTCAGACAATTTAGCAATGGCCTTTGCTTTAGCTGCCCGTATTGGTATTGCACATTTGATGGTCTAGGTTATCGATTTTCATATCTTATCACGTTTGATAGTTCAGGTGTTGGTTCCAAAGAATTATCACTTATAGAAACTGCAACTGCAAGTTTTCGTTTTTTGGGCCTTCCAACATACAGTATATTACAAAAGTAATATACTGTAAAACATACAGTAAAAAAGATCTACATAGGTCAAGAGTTTGAGAAATTTCGTTAAGAGCCTTAATTTTGAAAACAAAATCCATAAGAATAACGTCACGTTTATGAGGACATTCATCAAGAGCATACTTATATCATATTTGCCTCAGTAGTGGCTGTATCGTTTTTAGTGATGATGATGCAGGCAAAGTAAAACAAGGATTAAAATAATAAAAAATACCAAGTGTAACGAGCCCTTTTACAAAAGGTGTTTTCAATAATTTCAATAAATAGATGACAAATTAATAACCTAGACCCAGAAGTAGAGCGAATTAAAAATGAAAGTGAAGAACAAAGAAATATTCGGTTAAGATAAATGCCACAGCGAGAAGAAAGATATATGCGGTAAGAAGGTAGGTGGCGGCAAGAATTACAAGCGGTAGCAAGAAAGCGAGTATCAAAACCTGTCAAAAATGAAGTGAAGAACAGAGTTGTGCTGTTAAAAGACAAACTACAGCAAAAATCAGAACGAGTCAAAATGAAAGTGAAGAAGAAAGGAAAATAACGTTAGAAGAACAACGCCATCAAAATCTTCGACGCCAAAAAAAAGTGGCGCAAAACCCAGTAAAACATACTAAGATGCCACAAACTATACAACTTTCAATTACAATTCATTGGGACTCTTCGAAGTTATATGTATTCCCTGTGGAGCTCTCAATTTTTCCGAGTAAAAAGTAGAAAAAAGGGTGATTCATCTCGCTATTGCTACTTGCAACGAGAACCAATGTATATGCCCCTTTTAATAGTCGAAAATAATTGGAGGGCAAATGCCCCCCACGCCCATTATTTCTCCAAACGCTTCCAACCAAAATTTTGATATAGCGATTTTGTTCAACATAGTTGAAAGGTCCGAAATTATGTCTTTGAGGAAGAAACCCCCTCCCCACCAAACACCTTTCAGGGAAAAGGTTGTAAATTATGCCCTGAAGGCATATAAGGTTTCTATAGAAAGTAATGTCGTAGAAACTTCAAAAAGGGCTCATTCGGTTGGAAATTGAGAAGGATAATGCCCTTTTTAATAGTAGAAAGTAAATCCCCCCCACCCATCATTTCTTCAAACATTTCTGACTAAAAAAGTATACAGCCATTTTGATCAACGTGGTTGAAAGGTCTGGAAATTATGTCTTTGAAGATGACCGCCCACCCCACAGCCCTCAGGACATGGGTTGTAAATTACGCTCTTGGGGTATATAAGGTTTTTATAGAAAGCGTTGCCGTAAAAACTTTAAAAATGGTTCATTCGAGTGGAAATCGAGAGGACTAGTGCCTTTTTTTTTAGTCAAAAGTGATCGGAGGGCAAATGCCCCTCCCACGCCCATCATTTCCTAAAACACTTCCAATCAAAATTCTGAGATAGCCATTTTGTTCAAAGTAGTTGAAAGGTCCTGAAATGATGTCTTCGAGGATGGTAAATTCCACCAGCCCTCCGTGCAAGGGTTGTAAGTTATGCCCTTGAGGCATACAAGGTTTTTATAGAAAGCGTGGTGATATAAATTGCGCAGGGGGCTCATTGGATAGGTAATCAGATGCTTTAGTCCTCGTCTTAAGAGTTTATCAGAGGGCAGCTAACCCCCCTTCCCCCCCCCCACACACACACATGTCGTATTGACCTGAAATGCATCAAATAGAAATTTTGAGAGAGTCTTTTTCTTCAAAATAGTTTAAATATAATATAACACGGCATTTGGGGTTGTAACAAATCCCCAGAGCCTTGGGGCAAGGGTTGTAAGTTATATACCGGAGGCATTTAAGGTTTTTATGGAAGGAATGGTTGTATAAGCTTTATAGGAGGCTCATTTGGTTGAAAATTGGAAGTTCTAGTTCCCTTTCAAGAGTCAAAAGGGATGGAAGGCCTTTAGCCCCTCCCCCTCTCCCCAGCAACCCCTCTTTTCACCAAATACATCTAGACTAAAATTATGAGTTAGCCATTTCGTTCAAAATAGTCCAAAGAACATATAATAATGCCTCCAGGATTGATACAACCCCCCAGCACCCTGGGGATAGGGTTATAAGTTATACCAGGAGGGCATATAAAGTTTTTATGGAATGGGCGGTCGTATAAACTTCAGATACGGCTCATTTGATTTGAAATTGGAAGGAATAGTGCCCTTTTTAAGCGTCAAAGTGATTTGAGAGCAACCAGCCCCCTCCCCCTAAAACACTCATCATTTCCCTTGTAACCTCCAATCATAATTTGAAGATAACAATTTTGTTCATCGTAGTTGAAGTCCGGAAACTATCTATGAGAGGAACACCACCCTCCCCCATCCTATAGCTCTCAGGGAAAGGGTTGTAAGTTATGCCCTGGGGCATATAAGGTTCTAATAGAAAGGGTGGTCGTATATACTTTGAAAGGGACTCATAGCATTGGAAATCAGAAGTTCTGGTGTCCTTTTTACGAGTCGAAGTGATCAGAGCGCAGCTAACTCCCCCCTCACACACACCCAGACACAAACACAAACACGCCGTGCTTTCCCGAGATGCATCCAACAGATATCTTGACTCACGCCTTTCATTCAAAATAGTCCAAAAATCATATAATAAGGCTTTTGAGGTTGATACAAACCACCAGAGCCTAAGGGCGAGGGTTGTAAGTTATGCCCCTGGGGCACTTAAGGTTCTTATAGGAGGGATGGTTGTATAAACCTTAGAGGTGGCTCATTTGGTTTAAATTGGAAGTTCTTGTTCCCTTTTAAGAGTGAATAGGGATGAAGATCAATTAGACCTCCCCCCCAACTACCCCTCTTTTATCCACATGTATCTGATGGAAATTGTGTTATGGCAATTTTGTTTAAAATAGTCCAAAAAACATACAACAATGCCTCGAGGGTCGGCCCAAACCCCCAGAACCCTCGGGCAAGGGCTTTAAGATATGTCCTGGGGGCATATAAGGTTCTTATGGAATGGGTGGCAGATTAAATTCAAATGAATCTCATTTGATTTTAAATTGTAAGCTATAAGGCCTATATTAAGAATCAAAGTGATTTGAGAGAAAACAACCCCCCCCCCCACCACCACACTCATTATTTTCCATAATAAACATCCAAACAAAGTTTTGAAACATCGATTTTTTCAGTTTTGCTGAAAAGCTCAGTAATTATGTGTTTGGGGATACTAGTATAGAATACTAGTATATCTGTGGATGCTTTTATAGCGCACTGCTATGCTTCCTAGTACTTTGGAAACGCTTGTATCTCACCGACAGCCAAGTTCGCAGCTGTATCAGCCTGAAGGAGCTGGATAAGGATAACGTGCGCGCAAGGTCACAGACACGGGCAGAACAACGCCTAGCTAAAGACAAGACCGAAGAAATAGACGAAGAACGTCTGATGGCAATGTTTCTTGCTTCCATGAAGGCGAGCATGGAAACAATTCACGCGGAACTAGAGCGAGAAAGGGAGACAAGCCGATGACAGATGCAACAGTAGCTAGAATCGTTGACTTCGCAGTTTACTCCTCTGGTTCAAGCGGTACAGACGAATCAGTCCGCTATTCAGAATGCGTTGGTAACAGCTGAAAATACTACGATCCAGATTGTCAAGTTTACTGATGGTATGGATAACGACGCATACCTCACAACCTTCGAGCGAACTGCCACTCAAAATAACTGTAGTCGCACTACAGGGGTAGTTAAACTCCAGACCCTGCTGACAGGTAAAGCCGAAGAAGCTGCTGCGATTGTTCCGACAGCTGATAGCTCAGACTACGGTCTTGTAAAAGAAGCTTTTCTGAGAAGATTTCGACTGACTTCTGAAACCTACCGATAGTTACTCCATACGACCCAGAAGAAAGCAGACCAGTCATTTAACGACTACGGTAAGAAGCTAGAGCAGCTGCTGACCAAATGGTTGGACGTCGCCAAATACAGATCGATCGCGACCGCAGATGGTCTGAGAACAAAGATAGAAAACCGGTTGTGAGACAATATACCACTTCCATCAAGAACGAACAATTACGCATCCGTTTGAGAGAACTTGAGGACCCAACTCTCTTTGCCAGGTCCAGAAGAAAGAATCAAGGCGACATTTCATGTCAGTGGTTTCATAGATGAGAAGATAATAGAGCTCCTTATTGACAGTGGAGCATCCATAACTATCGTCCATAGAAGGTATGTTGGAAGCTTGGATGAAAAAAAAACATCACCCACCACGGAGATATGTTGTGTCCATGCGATTGTAAGCAATACCCTCTACATAAGGGCTATGTAGAGATAGGATGTGGCAATTATACCTTCCAAAGTAACGTAGAAGTTGCAGCTGCTGACTATCTGCCCGCAGTGGCTATCATCGGAAGATCGTTGCCAGGATTCCTAGAACTTTGTAACCAAAGTTCAGAAATAGACAGGCCTACTGTCTTTATTCTTCTGTCGACAAGAGCAAAAGACTAAGCTGGACCGGAAGTTAAGACCCAAGCCCCCGCAATAAATCTTCCAGAAAATGATGTTTCCCACATTATGGTAGAGTCGGCGAATGGGAATAGCTACGGCGAAGGGGAGTGAAGACGAAAAAACTTTGAAGAAACACCTTCAGAATTTGATCCAGAACAGCTGACTTCAAAGAATTAGCTGACCTTCAACAACAAGATTCTAAACTGACAAAGTGTTTCACTCTGGCAAGTTTAGGCCAGGATTTCGAGCTCATCAATGGTCTACTCTACGGGAAGGTCGAGACCAGGTTGGATAATGAAGAGATTATACAGCTGGTAGTTCCAAAGCCTTGTAGGTCGTTTGTGCAGAGAGTCACCCATGATTCCCCAATGAGTTGCCACACTGGGGTTGCACGCACTCTGAGTCGGATCATCCATAGGTTCTTCTGGCCTGGGGTACGTCAAGACGTCAAACGGTTTGTACATACTTGTGAGCCCTGCCAGCTAGTGCCACTTGTTAAGTCAAATGAACAGGTCCTCATCTTACGACTGCCTGTCATTGAAGAGCCTTACTGGAGGATTGCAGTACTATTGGTACCATCTCAGAACGGTCATCGATTCCTCTTGATTATATCAGATCAATGCACTCGTTATCGCGAGGCAATAACCTTGAAATCTATGGCCAGAAAAATTGCAGAAATATTTAAACAATACTTCTGTCGGGTTGGTGTTCCGGAAGAGACCCTGACAGACCAGGGTTCGAATTTTGTAACTAAAAGCTTACTCGAGGTGTAAAAAATTCACGGGATAAAACCTATACGGACGTCACGGATTCGGAGAGCGAGATACTATGGAAACATAAGTAGTTTTTTAACAATCAGCTCAAGACCGTCAAAGATATTTCAGAGAGGAACACATATCAGACTTTAACAACATTTAGCTTAAGACTCAGTGTTTTAATCATTTTCTTGTTGTTCCAAAAAGTTCGCGGTAACGAACTGTAAGTAATGAGCGACGCGGCTCACTAGTAATCAAAACTTTAAAATACTGAATTTTTTATATTAATAGATACATAAAAGAATTGACTTATTATGTTGATCCCAAATATATAAGATTCATTAAGTTTAGTGTTAGCCATTAAAAGCTACAAGCCTGAGAAAATGTGCCTGATTTTCGAAAAAGGGGGAAACAACCCCTAAAATTCAAGGAATTTTAATGAAAAGTAAACAAAGTAAAGAGCGATGTATTGAGGAGGAGGCAACCCCCTCATATACGTAATAATTTTCGTTGGCTATAAATTTTGATGTTGCTTCTTATTTTCAGTTGAAAAAACTCTTTCTTTTTTTTATAGCCTATTAAAGCTATCAAAGTCTACTAGTTTCTACCAGAATTAATACATAAACAAAGCAAAGATAAACTTCCTATATTTTTTATAGCCTATTGAAACTATCACATACTACTATTTTTCACTAGAAATTGGCACATAACAAAATAAAGATAAAATTTCTAACTTTTTCCTTAAAGTAGGAATAAAATTTAACTAAAATAGCAAGTTTTCTACACAACCTTTGATGTAAGGGTACAGGGAGGTTTTTCATAGAGGGAAATCCCAGTTACTCTATAACAGCTCTATACAGAGAAAAAAAAATTCAACTACTAAAAAACCAATCGCTAGTTTTCCGGCACCTTGGCAGATAAGGTCCTTTTTTGCGTTTGCACTGAATGACGATTCCACATTTTCCTTCTATTGTTCTCAAAGCCCTTCTAATACACATATTCGAGGGGTGGGAGGTATACTAAGAACATGTTTCTAAAGAAGTGCACCTCGTCAAGCGGATTATGTATCTTCCCTGAATACTTGGGGCAATTATACTATTCCAAACTAAAAGCCGATATATCAACGATATACTAGTAACAAACTAGCAATCCGTGGTATTGTTACATTTAACATAAGAATAAATATTATAATCCACAGACATATGAGCCAAAATCGAAGCCATAATGTCTACAACTAAGAATTACTTCGGGATAATATATAATATACTCATTAATCCAATCCAGAGTTGGTTTCCAATAGAATGAGCCGTCCCCAGATATTCTGGGACAATTTGTTCGACATGATCACCCCTGGGGACACACACACAGGCAACAAAAAATAATAAGAAAACTGCATCCGTGATCATCCTTCCCTGAAAAAATGCAAAGCTTTGCATCTTTATAGACAGGGGATTGTAAAACCTGCCACAGGGTTCTGTGCTGATCTGAATTTGATCGTGTAATTATTGTCAAGGTCACATGCCCTTTAGAAGGATGTTTTCCTAATTTTATGGGCGAATTATCTAGGACTCGTGAACTTTTATAGGTAACTTTAAACTTGCTGGTTTTGAATCGCCATAATAAAATCACAAAAAAAACGATTTTTTCTACGTATATCGTATATCAGAACTCCTTTTTTTAGAGTTTCGGTTACCATTATCCCGATTCGTTTCTTGCTTACCGTTCGTTACGACGAATTATTTTATTTCCCACCTTCTTTAGGAAGAGAACCAAATTTTACTATTTCTTTGTTTTTATAGCCTAGGGCAAATATTTTAACTTGCTTAATTTCCAAGAATAACGTTGGTTGCATTTTTGGTACCATAGAAACAAATGAAGAACCCTACTCTTTTTAATGTCATAGGGGTACCATACTAACATAAATTTGTAATGTCTAAATTAGTTGAAATTTGAAAAAATACATCATTACATAAACTTTATAAATATGGTCACAAGGGGTTTTATTTGGACAAATCATAAGGAGTGGAATCCTCTTATCCCCTTCTAATATACGGGTTATGCGGATAAGGGTATCACTTTGAGTGCATAATCAATCAGGCACGCATGCATTATTTTATAGAAGGTGGTACTTTGTTATTACAACAACAAGCAACAACGTAGTTGAATATAACACTTAGACTTAGGAAAATAACTGAAGCGTCAAATTTGAATTGTAAAAGGCAAAACCAAGTTACATCTTCCAATGTAATCTAAATGCATCTCCGAAATTACTTCTATCAAGAAAAACAAACTGTCCAATAGCTGAAACTTGGTTCTTGAATTAACTTCATCAGCAAGGAAATTATACAAAATTGGATGTTATTTATATCTTCTTTTCTTGATTTACCTTCGGAAGGAACAAAAAAGAGGAAACCAAAAAACTACGGTAAATGTAATCCCGTCTAATCAGGCGGAACTTCAAAGTTTCCCAGGAAACGCAATAGGGGAAGGGGAGAACTTTGGACTCTAATAAAATCAAAATAACTTTTTTGCGTCTGTGGAAGTGTAGAAAAGTCATAATTTGGATCAATTATAATCCAAAAGCCTATGTCCACGAGTTACAGACAGCTGCTAGGGGGCAGAAAAAGAAAAATATAAAAAAAAATTTGCAACACCCGAGAAGAATGCATCTAATTTTAAGCAACAATTCTGTTTAACAAAAGCTTGGACTAAGAGATAAATTTGAAAGAAAGCGCTAGAAGAAAAAGTGGAAACAAATACTTTACCTAACGAATTTGTAATGTTAATTTACGTTTTTAATTAATTTTACTTTCAAAGATTTTAAATGTTTTATTTAAAAGTGAAAAATAAATCTAAGCAAATGCAAATGTAAATTTCAGATATTGCAAATTCCTCCTCCGGCTTCCTAGATGGCACCGAAACAAAAAATAATTGCTCGATTTGGTTTAGTAGATGTGCCTTCTCGGATTCGGCCTTCCAGTGATGATTTATGTAAAAAGACTGTCAACTTTATTCACGTTTATGACCCTCTGCAGCCTTTTTTCCATATTGATACTGGTTGATTAGTCCATATTGTCTTTTGTTAGTTTGAATTTTGTTTTTCTTCGCTGTTTATCGTATTTGTTTTTGTTTATTTATTTATATTTATTTATAATACTCCGTACTTTGTGTTTTTTATACTTTACGGGTAATAAAGTTCATTCATTCATTCATTCATAGCTCGAGATTCTTCTAAATACTGACTTTTCCCAGATAAAGAGAAAATTGATAGAAATAACAAAAGTATCAACATTAATACTTCCAATTCTACAAAGAGAAGAATGGTTTGGCTGAAGCTGATCAGTAAATAAATAAAAAATATAGCTTTGAAAGTGGGGTTGTGGATATTCACAAAAAAATTATAATAGTTTTTCCACCTACGTGTCTACTCCTTTAGAAACACTGCAATGTAACTTAGTAATAGGAAAAAAAATAAATGCACAAATTAAGCTCTCTTTCCAGAGCTTCCACAGATATGCCGTTTTGATAACCAGGATACATTGTTTTGTTGTTTTTCTTTTTCAATTTATAGACCCTTCCTCTCTCCCCTCCCTTGAGTCAGGATTTTAGTTAGATCAGAGTTTCAGGTCAATCATTAAAGCCTGTCCTATGCTATTCCATATACGCTGTTTTGATCACTTGGCAACGCATAGTGTCTGTTGATTTAACATGTAACTTAACTATGAATAGATTATAGGTCCCATAAATGATAATAGTGCAAAATTGTTTTGTGGAAAAAAGAAAAAAAATGTTTAGCCCCTTCCCCTCACCACAACACGAAATTTGAAGTCACTTGCCAAAACTTCCCCCATACTTTTCATAACAGTACTTAAAAGTTTCAACTGTATCCCCCGAGCCGTCACTGCGATCACTGGAATTTTTGTAGGTGGCTCAATGAACAATATTGGTACTGAACAATATACGGTAGGTGGGTCATTACAAAATATTACGCCGCCCCCCTCCCGAATTTTTGGGGGGGGCAATATTTTTTTGTCTTTTTCTGCAATCGAATTGTGGCTCTATGAGTCCAAGAGCTTGATGATATAAGTTTCGAGCATATCAGGTAAAAAGTTTGTTGGCCCTTTTTCGAGCCCCATCTCTTTTTGCAAAGGTTGATTTATGTCCCATTTTTGTACATTATCTTTTTCTTGGCCCCCAAACCTACGGCTGGAAGTTTCAATCAAACTAGGGAGCAAAAGTTTTTGGCCAACATGCGACTACCCCTCCCGCAATAGAACATTTTATCCTTTTGACCCAGAGAACGACCAATGAAAGCTTCGAGACAATTGCAGACCCAAATTCAGACATGTACATCTTTTCAATTACAACCTGATACTTAAACAATTGGTAAAATACATTAATTCACATACTTAAACAATTGGTAATTACATTAGTTTCCCTTGCCCCAGGTGCTGTGAGGTCTTGTCATACCTCAACTCATATTTATTAGATTATTTGGACATTTTTAACAAATGAGCTATGTCAAAATTTTGATCGGCTGTCTTGGAGGGGTAGGGGGCAGTAGCAAAAATGAGCATTGGAGGGGGCTGGTTGCCCTCCGATGCTAAGATTGTCAATTTGCTAATGGTGTGCCCCTTCCAAAATTTCTACAATTACTCCTTCCATTAAAAGAGGTAAAGAAAACAAGAGCAATACAGAACATTGAAGGATCAGTGGTCTTTGCTTAAGGGGTAGACATGGGGCATATCTTACAATCCGAAAATATCATCGCGTCCAAACCATGGAGGACCTTGAGGACAAGGTTAGAATTAATAAGGATGAAAAAATAAAAGCTCAGGCAAACCCTATATTTATAAAGTAAACTTCTGCACTTTTGAGTCGTTTTACTAATCGTACCAAATAAAGCAATAAAATCAGCTGCACGCTGTAATTTAGAGAATTTCCTGGTCTACATCCCCAAACAAAAACTGCACCTACAAAAGAATTAAAACTTTAGTTCGCTCGCATGTAAAATTCTTACGCAGTAAGAAAGCTTCTTTCAGTTTGGGAGCCACTTTATTTCTGTCCTTTTACATGAATCTAAAAAATTTATGCTTAGCTTTATTTGATTATATTGACTAAGAAATTAAATTATATAAAAGGGGTAGCAGGTGGCTCTTTGGTTGCAGATGGTTTCAAAGCCCGTTTTTGCAGGACAATATATCCCTCTTTATATACCAGGAAGGACATTTGGCTTTAAATCAACAAAATAATGGCATTCATGAAGGACGTTAATGGCGTAACAATGAAGGGAAGGGGCTGTAACATGAAGGTACAACTCGTGCTGTAAAAGAACACACCTACTAAAAAACAAAGACTATCTTAGGAACGTTTGTATTTCGCTATTACGGTCACGCAGATGATAAAAATGAACTGAAATGTTGCGATGGAGCTGGATCTTTTAAACTGATTAAGTCTCTTTTAAAGTTCAGGGGCTAAGAAAAAACTGAGACCTGACTTAGGTAAACTGACCAGTCAAGCCATGTATTTCCTCTTATCCAAATATAAAAAAAAAGATGTAGTTCAACCTTCTTAATATTTCTTGTAAATTAATGTCCATAAGTTCTTTTCCAAAGCCGTCTGAAAACCATACACGCAATGGATTCTTTTGGCTAAGGTTCCTCCGTCAACCCTATGTTTTCTACCGCTTATTCAATATTTTCTTGTATTTTCCCTAGATTTTCCTGATTTTCCACCATTGGATTTACGATTCTTAAGTAGCTTCATCTATCTTTTCTTCGGTAACTGCAAGTGATCTCGCAGTTGCCTTTAGCCAATATGAAATACTAGTTAATTATTAGCTTCAGAAAAATTTCAGCTTTAATGTTATAGTAGTTCAGCCTGATTATATCAATTAATCCATTTTCTTAGAATTTTTCTGCTTTTTAATAAAGTGGCTTTTAATCCCTTTCTGCTTAGATAACATTTTTCTGGATTTCACTATTAATTGTGAAACGATGAAATTTCAAAAGATACAATTGATCAAATTAGAGCGCCAAAATAAGAATTAAAGAGACCAAAAATAATACCAGCTGTTTTATGAAACATCAGCGCCATCTTAGATGGATTTTATGTCTAAAGCTTTAAAGCTAAATTAAAGCCATATTACTTTGTTTTCTTACTTTGCAGCATCAGCAATATAATGAATTAAGATTAGTTATATGCAAAAAAATAAGCACGAATTTTATTTGAATTTATACAATATAAATTTGTTTTCCATAGCTTGAATTAGACCCGAATTAAAATAACTCAGGCAAATAACACAGCCATACTGTTTTAACCATATAATCAGCAATTCAGATAAAGCAGTCAGTTTAGTCAGTTTTCATTCGTGTATTCTTCTCAGAATATTATCCTGAGATCTTCAAATGGAAGAGACTGTCAAGCACTTTTGTTTGACTGAGGAATATTTGATTCAATCATTTTCTAAGAAATTCAGGAATTCCTTGAGATGCAACCAACACATATTAAGACTCCTATTAAACACCTATTAAACATATTAAAACGCCTCTTAAACACCTATTAAAAGCACCTATTACAAACAAAAATACATGTACAACGTTAAAATCTGATATGTATTATTCAATGGCATTGTTTAGATTTAACAAATGTCAACTGCTAAGATATCTTCTCAGTTATTTTGTCTCTACTTTCGAAGAAATTCCCTTACAGCGTGTTCATGTAATCTATCCCCAACACATCTTTAAGCCAAAACTTCCAACAAGCGATAAACACTGCGCTTAGACATAATATTTTTCAAAAATCGTAAATAGAAGATACTTCATATTTGAAGGCCATTTCAAAACCCAAATAATAGTATGTTGTGGATGTGTGTGCATGTATGTATGTATGTATGTATGTATGTATGTATGTATGTATGTATGTATGTATGTATGTATGTATGTATGTATGTATGTATGTATGTATGTATGTATGTATATATGTATATATACATATGTAGAATGTGCTTTACTTGCAGAGAGTTATAGGTCTTAAAATTTCAATTCGCTCAAGTATTCTTAACGTTCTTGACGGGCCTTCAGTTTAATTGACAGGGCCCCCATATTTATCTGTCTCTAAAATGGTCGCACATGCTACCGGCTTAAATTTGTCATAGTCCAGTAAACTGTTTTACAAATCACAGTTACATCATCAGCAACTTCTTTCGTTTTTTTTTTAGACAGAGACGTCATCTCCTAATCCGCAAATTTTATCTATATACGTAGACGCAGAGTTTAAACCTTCAGGAAAATCCAAAGGGTTTTCCATGAAAGGAAGAGTTGTATACTAATAACTATATTTTAAGACATAATAAAAAAAAATCCTTGCAGTGAGGCTTCCTTGGTTGATTATTAGGGCTACTACTCCCACAACCATGTATGTTCACGTATGTTACGACGCAATAAGAACTAAAAATAGGTATCAAACTTACGGTAACAGGAATTTTGAAAAGTTTTCTGCTTTCTCTGGAGAGAGCCAACAATCCCATTTCGGATGAATACTCAATAATAGCGAAATCGGAAGACCAAGCTGTAAAATAAAGTATATCGTAAATATACAAATTACAATAAATATTCAAATAAAACTTAAAATGAACAAAAATTGCCACAAGAGTAGGGGGTGACGCCCCTAAGCCTTATAAACGTCGGACCATCGTTTGCAATTAGCAAAGACTCATTATATTTTAAACATTTTCCATTTTATAAAGTCAATCAAAATCACTGAGACTTACAGGAACAATATCATTATATAATGAACAATCAGTCTTCTCTCATTAGTTCTTTTCAGTAATATTGGTTATTATGGTGATTCTCATTCTTTTTGTTGCTGTAAATGTGTTGACAAATGAAAAAAACACGGCTCCGATCCTTTAAATTTTGAGAGGAAAGGAAGAGGACAGGTATCATCATTCTTATTTGTAAGCCCTTATTAACCTTCAGATAATTTTGTTGCTGCTGTTGTGTCGTTGTTGATGTTACGGGATATAAAACACACTGCTCAAAATAAAGTGAAAAGCGCAAATGACGCTCTAGCCTTGAGACGGCTTTAGCCGTCTTTTGGAATAGCCTTTAGGAGTAGGTGTTAGTCCTACTCCTGCTTGTGGTATTTTTCCTCTCGCTTTAATTTTGACTAGATTATTAATTAGAATTGCTGTTCGTTTTTGATCTCATTTATTCGTTGGTAGTGATTTCTGTTTATTTTGAGCTTGAATTATTATTTTACTTTATTTCTGCTCGACGTTGGTTTAATGTAGCTCTTTACTTTTATTTGAAAAACTTCTTTTTGGAAAAGTTTCTTTAATTAATTTCTATTTATTTTTAATTAACATTAATATTCTTATTGGTTAATAAAAAGAATATTTGTGAAGTCTTGTTTTAGGTTTTTCTACTTGAAAATCAAGATTGAGGCTTGCTATTTGTATATGGAAAAAAAATTCCCCCAAAAAAATTAATAATATTTTTAAGACAGAGTTTCTGACAGATAGGCCGCAAAAGGATGAGAGAGGAGGGCAGGTTGCCGTCAAATCACTTACGACTCCTAAAAGGGCAATATAATTTTTAATTTTCAATCGAGTAAGCCCCCTCTGAGGATTCTACGACAACTGCTTCCATACAAAGTGCCTTGGTGAAGAAAAAAAAAAAAAAAAAAAAAAAAAAAAAAAAAAGCAATACACAGAACCCACTTCACTCTTTATTTAGGAAGTGCTATTCTGCCGCCTCAAATATCATTGTGTCATTAGTATGTTTCCTTATTACGGTACTATTCTGCTCCATCATTATTCCTAAAGCTATTTACGGTTGTGAAACATGGACAGTCAGAGTAGATGACTATCGAGTCTCAAATGCCAACCTATTCAAAAGACTGCAGTATAACACTATCATTCTGAACAGGGTCCGTGTCCAACAATTCAGTCGGCTTGGCCACGTCCAGCGCATGTGCAACGATCAACTACAGAAAATTGCCTTCGAAGGTCGCATCCACGGCTATCACCCTCACGGTCGCCCTCCGAAGCGCCGGGAGGAGAACTTCTCCAACTGCAACCTCCCTGGTCTTCTAAGATTGACACAAGACAGGGAGCAGAATAGGTGACAAATACATTCGCCTGTGAGGAGAGAGGCCCCGAGACGACCACCAAGGGCGGATGGGACTTAAGTCAAAGTTATTAGGGTATAATTGTGATTTTTCTATCATTTAGGCTAAAGTGGGGCAAATCAAGACACAAGAAATCATTATGTTTCAAAACTGTTTGATTTCCACCAAAGATGGTATTTAAAAGGTTTTGAGCTTGTTGATTATAGATCTGAGGTAAAAACTCCAATGAACAAGTCAAAAACCAAAAATATGCTTTAAACATGTTTCACAAATAGCGTTTAATTCTAGCAAAAGTCAGTGTCTAAGGATTAAATCATCCTATTGATTACGAGTTTGAGAATAAATGACAACATAGAAATCCAACATCCCAACACATTTTTATTAGCACAAATTTCACAAGAGTATTTCATTTTCATCAAATCTGGCATGTTAGCTACATTTGGTCCCTATCCTAACACAGTTAAAAGTTAAAACAAACATTAATTATAACGAATATGAGGGATGCTACTCCCTCCTTGACCTCCCCTCCCTCTTTATGATAACGTTTCATAGTGCTAGGCCTAAAGCATTTATGAGTACAACAAGCATAGTCAATGAACAATTGCAAGTGCTTTATTTATCGATTAACTTTCAAAACAAGAAAATTTTAATTAACATCTTGGATTAAAGTTAAATTAACAGTAAAAGTTTTAATTTTCTATTCTTGAAGTATTTTAAAAATAATTTTGATTCAATTCTTCTTATCCATGAATTTGGGAAGTTATTCTTGACGTAATATGGAGAAAAAGTCACACTTTATCGCAAAGAGCCGGTGTTAATGAGGAGGTAGCCCCCCTTATGAAGACTTCAGTGTTTTTTAATTTTTAATGTCGCTCTTTACTTTCATTTAAGAAAAAACTGTTTTTTATTTTGTTCAGTTTTAATACCAGACACAGCGTTGCCCTAAATGCAAAAAGGGCTACCAACGCCTCAAAGCCAACTCTTTAAATAAAAATTTAACTTTTGCAGAACAACGCTTCGTGAAAAAGAGCTCATTTAATGTATTTACTTTCAAAATAAAGTATAATTGTCCAAAACAAACTATCGTTTCAGCAACAAGATGGGAATTCATAGTACCTCGCCATTCGTTATCGCTATTGTATCAACTACGATTTCTAGTCAGAACATACGGTTTTCTAAGCTCTATAATTCAAAAAAGTCAATACAGAAAATATTGCTAATAATAAAGGAAAATCTAGAAAAATTATTAGGTTGAGTGCTTGTCTAAATTACATCTATTTCGATGAAGCATGCCCACTTTAAGTTGAAGAAAGCTACATCCGCCCAGCCCTTCAGGTATTCCTATTATCAAACTGTAAATATTGGTTATTTTACATATATTCATATGCATTTGAATAAATACTATTGACGAACTGAATAGGAAAATCTAGATGCAGCGAACGTACTTGTTAATTAAACAAAACATGCCCAAAAAGTGAGGTTAGGTTAATCCATATGAAATATAACCTTCATATAACCTTAGTTTACATAATAATATAATTTAGGCTATATATTTACACATTAGGGGGGATGTGTTAAGTACTTGAACAGCGCCCCTAACCTAATTTACCCCTCCCCCCGGATGTGCAAATATATAGCCCAAATTACACAAGTCCAATGCATTCTATCAACCATCACTATCACCCATCCTTTGTGGCTATGAAACCGGTTTTCTGAGATCTAACCTAAGCGTAATTCTTGAATGGGTTTCGTTTAATTAACAAGTACCCTATTCTACATATATGCCCAAACTACCATTTTACCTTTTGTTTCTATCATTTGCAGAAGCCTTTTCATCTCTACTTCTGCCTCTGTAGCGTCTTCAACAGGATTTTCTTCTTTGTCTATTTCACTGTCAGTTAAACATATTCTCTTGTTGCGATTCTCATAGATTATATCAGTCATATTTCCATATTCGTCGTAGTACTGAAGAGCATATACACTTGCATCACAGACAGTGTTATTATGTTTTTCCTTCGATCTCGTGGATGCATACAACCTCAAATACTGGAAATCAATTTTTCCTTCTCTTAAGTTTATGTAGAACTCTTCTTTGTCGTAAGAATCACTTAAATTATACAATGCATTGGGGGTCTGTAAGTCAACTCTAAAAATTCCCTTATTTTGCCATCCCTTATGGAAGCGATCAAGACAGTGGTACTCTGAGTATCTGACTTGTTGGTGCAAATAAAACAAAAGCAGGAATGAAAATACTGCCTATAAGAATATAGCACTATTAAAGAGTATAATAATATTGAATGCTAGTATGAGAGCATAAAATTATAGGTTATAGAGCATATAGAGTATCATAGATTATAGAACAATAGAACAGAATCTTATAGAATATTATTATACAACATTATAGAACATGTTGACCTGAAAATCCTAGTAGGTAAGTAGGAAAATCCTCGTAGGCCAAAGCAGGTTAGTTGAAGTTACTATGTTGGGCTTACTGAAGATAGAATTCTGCTTCCTTTACCGGGGAAATGCAAAATGGCACTGTTGATTTTCTTTTCGACACTAGCGCCAGCTTCCACTCTTATCAGTATCCCCTATTCTTTGGTATTTAATTTTACATATTATATATGTATATATATATATATATATATATATATATATATATATATATATATATATATATATATATATATATATATATATATATATATATATATATATATATATATATATATATATATATATATATATATATATATATATATATATATATATATATATATATATATATATAGATTTTCCGTTTTTCCATCTTCCGTCCTCTACTCAGTGTATCAGAAACTTAGCATTAAGTATGTAATATATTAAAAAATTTAACAAATGATCATAATGGAAAACGATTGCATTAGTCTGACGGTGCAGTATATGGTAGGCTAGATACTTTATAGCAGAAAGAAATATAATCTCTTCTTCTGTTAGCTGCCAGTCACTTTCGGCAAGGAGGAAGGAAGAATGTCTGTGACCTTATACTGGTCTTACGATACAGTTCTTACAACTTTGTCTGGCCCAAAACCGCTAAATACTTGTGTTTTCAGGTGCTTTAAAATTCAAAAAAGGGTAAAGAAACCAGAATACCCTCTCCAGTAAGCACAGCATCTTGACTTTAACTAGCCTACGGCAATTTTCTTTTCGACACTAGTGCCAGCTTCCACTCTTATCAGTACCCAATATTCTTTGGTATTTGCAAAAATGTTCGGATGTCAAATCTTATATTATCCCGTTACATTCCTAACAGTGAAAAATCCTGAACGCAAAATACACTTTAATTTTACACGGCTGACCTTAATCATTCTTGCATCTTTGCGAGATACAACCTATGAGCTGAAATTCTGTAGCTTATTGCTATGAAAGAAAAACATTCACTTCCATCGATTAATCTTTTATATATGGAAAAACTGTTCTTCTCAGTTCTTGGCTAAAGATAGAACTATTTTCTTGTAGCTTGGCCAGTAGATGGCGTTAAAGTTTATCAACTCCACTGTCTTTTACAATTTGAGTGTGTTTCATAAACTGCCATCTGTTTAACGTGCAAGGTAAAAGTCGTTTGCAGGAAACAAAGCTAAACGATGTCTGATCTTCTATATACAAGTATTCAAATTAATTTACACCCCTCTTATGAAATTAGAGAATTGGGGAGTAAGATAAACAGAGAAGAATGGGTAAATTCATTGAATATAAAAAATAAACCGGCTGATATAAATATTTCACCAAAATTAGCAGCCACAAAAAATTAATTACAATTAAGAAACCAGAAAAGACGGTGATTTAAACGAAAATTTAAACGAAAATTTAAGTTGCCCTAACCCAGTGCTAATTTCTTATCCTGATAAGAACGTGGCAAATATAGTAAAACCTTACAATCCCCGGAATAGCAGACATGAATTAGACTTAAATGACTTTCTCGTAAAAACCCAAGAATATTTAGGCTTACCATGCAAAATTAGAATATAGTGTCTGTTTGAGATTTTTTGCAGTTAATAACATAACAGGATAGCATAAAATTAGAGATCAGAATATCTTTTATAAATACCAAAGATTATGGGAAACTGATGAATTGAAGTTGGAGCTAGCGTAGAAAAGAAAATCAGTGATGCCACTTAGCATTTGGCAACAACTTCGTTTGGCCCAAAACGCTAAGTACATTTGTTTTCAGGTGCTTTAAAATAGAGGCGAGGGTAAAGAAACCAGGACCTATTAAGATTTTCATTTTTTTCAATTTTTCAAAAAAAGGAACTTCACCTTTTTTTGGGAATCCAAGCATATAAATACAGAAAAATGATTGAAACCAGTGCTTTTGAATCTTTTCCTTGCTAGAAAATGATACCAAAAATTATGTCAACTACAATTAATTTTTAAACTAATATTCTACTGAAGCAGAGAGGTTTATTATAAGCAATATCAATCAAATATGACGGCTTGAGTCATATACGTTAAGCATTAGATACGCAACATCATAGATGTTAGCACGTGATATCCACTTTAGAGAGCTTGTGTGCAAAAAGAAACACAGAATAGCAATTTCAGATATCAACAATGTGGCAGCAATGTATTTTCTACTTTTGAATATAAAAAACGTACAATAAGCCAATATTCAAGCAAAAATAACCGCAAAACCAGGTCACTGAATTTTTCAATCAATATAGCTAGGTACAAACAAATAAATAAACTTTAGAACCAGGCAGGTACAAGAAGAGAAATTCCATTCACAGAATCCTCCTCCTCTTCTCTCTCCATATTTTACTATTTTCTCATTTATTTTTGGCAAAACTACTTGGTATCTTCTTGTTTGGGAGCCCCCCCCCCCCAGTCCTCTCCAACCCCTTAAAATAAATTTTTATTTGCCTACCAGGCTATAATTACATAAGTTCTAATGCCACAACAAACACATTACAAAATTCAGTTTAAAGTTATTAAATAGAAAAAAGACAATTTTTTCAGCTGACAGTAAGGAGCAATATCAAAACGAACAGAAATTGTTATAAGAAGGGGTTCGCCTCTCCTCAATACTTCGCTCGTTGCACTAAAGTTTGATTTTTTGTTCGAGTTATTTAACAATGACTCCTGAATCACAAAGGCCGTTATATACAATAATAAGCTCTTTTAAAATTTCTAAAAACAAGAGCTAAGAGCTCATGTAGCACTTGTGACGAGGCCGGAAGAGCCATGAACCAAGAGCTCATATGGTATGAGCTCTAGCAAAATTCTAAGAATCAATAGATTGATTTAAAAGGAAAATCAGAGGCTTAATGCCGGTCGGGATTTAAAATAAGAGCTCTGAGTCACGAGGTCCTTCTAAATATCAAAATTCATTAAGATCTGATCAGGCACTCGTAAGTTATAAATACTTCCTTTTTTCTAATTTTTCCTCTCCTTTCAGCCCACCAGATGGTCGAGTCGGGGAAAACAATTTTATCGAGTCAACTTGTGCAGTTTCTTGACACGCCTACCAATTTTCATAGTCCTAGCACGTCCAGAAGCACCAAACTCGCCAAAGCACTGAACCCCACCCCCTAAATCCCACAAAGAGAGCAGATCTAGTATGGTTACGTCAATTATCTACAACATTTACTTATTCTACCCATCAAGTTTCATCCCGATTTCTCCACTCTAAGCGTTTTCCAAGATTTCAGGTTTCCCCCTCCAACCTCCCCCCCATGTCAACAGATCTTTTCGGGATTAAAATAAGAGCTCTGAGACATGTTCCATTTAAATATGAAATTTCATTAAGATCCGGTCACCTGTTCTTAAGTTAAAAATACCTCGAAATTTCTAATTTTTCCAAATTAACACACACACACACACACACCCCCAGCTCCCCCAAAGTGAACGGATCCCTTCCAATTATTGCAATCACGTATCTATAACTTGTACTTATTCTTCCCATCAAGTTTCATCCCAATCTCTCCACTCTTAGCTTTTCCAAAATTTCCGGTTTCCAAGATTTCTGTTTCCGCTCTCCAACCCCCTATGTCCCCGCACCCAATTCAAATTGAAAATGGAGCATCTGAAACATAAGATCCTTCTATATATCAAGTTTCATTAAGATCCGGTAACCCATTCGTAAGATAAAGATATCTCGATTTTTACATTTTCCAAGAATTCCGGTTTCCCCTCCAACTCCCTCCAATGTCACCGGATCTGGTCGGGATTTAAAATGAGAGCTCTAAAGCACAAGATCCTTCTAAATATCAAATTTCATTAAGATCTGATCACCCGTTCGCAAGTTACAAATACTTCATTTTTTCTAATTTTTCCGAATTACTCCCCCTCCCCCCAACTCCACCAAAGAGAGCGGATCCGGTCTGATTATGTCCGTCACGTATCTTGGACTTGTTCTTATTCTTCCCACCTAGTTTCATCCTGATTTCTCCGCCTTAAGTGTTTTCCAAGATTTCCGGTTCCCCCCCCCCCCCAATGACGCTGGACCCGGTCAGGATTGGAAATAAGAAATCTGAGTTACAAGATCCTTCTAAATATGATATTTTATTAAGATCCGATCACTCCTTCGTAAGTTAAAAATTTCTCATTTTTTCTAATATTTCAGAATTAACCCCCCCCCCCCAACTCCCCTAAATAGAGGAAATCCGTTCTGGTTATGTAAATCACGTATCTAGGACTTCTGATTATTGTTCCTGCTAATTTTCACCCCGATCCCTCCACTCTAAGCATTTTCCAAGATTTTAGGTCCCCTCAACTCCAACCCCCCCCAATGTCACCAGATCCGGTCGGGATTTAAAATAAGGGTTCTGAGACACGATACCCTTCAAAATATCAAATTTATTAAGATCCTATGACACGTTTGTAAGTTACAAATACCTAATTTTTTCTAATTTTTCCGATTTAACCGTCCAGAACAAAGTATTGAGGAGAGGACGAAACCCCCTCATTTATGTAATAATTCCTGTTCGTTTTAAGTTTTAATGTTGCTCCTTACTTTAAGTTGAAATAACTTGTTTTTATTTAATTTCTGATCTTTTTTCAAATAATGCTATAAAATTTGACTCCCCTCCATAAAAAGTAACCTTCTCCCACAAAAATTCCTCCATGGAAAAATCCTCTCGGGTATTCCCCCCTTTACCTGAAAAATCCCCAATGAAAAACATCTGTATACTCCCCAATAATCAAAAATATATGTAAACTATGGGTAAAGTTCATAGATTGCAGCTCTTCCGCCGGGAACTCTGGGGGGTCAAGTGATCCAGAAAGACATAGTTATTAGATTTTTCGACTTTTAGCTGAATAAAAGGGCTATCTCGAACTTTTCATCGGGCGACTTGAGGGAAGAAATGAGCGTAGGAGGGGCTAGCTGCCCTCCAATATTTTGGTCACTTAAAAATGGCACTAGAACTTTTTCATTTCCCATCAAATGAGCCCTCTTTCGATCTTCTACGATCGCTGGTTCGATGCGACCATCTCTGGAAAAATCAAATAAAAAATTAAAAATAAATAAACAAATATCCATGATCTTTATTCTCTAGTATGCTGAATCTTATGGCGTTGTTTTCCACTAAGATCACTTGATGTTGGGGGTGTTTCCCCCCTTTTTCAAAGAGTGAGCGAATTTTCTTAGGCTTGTAACTTTTATTGGATAACATTATATATGATGAACTCTACATATTTTGAATAGTCATCAAAACCCGATTATTTTGATGTATCTATTGTTATGACTCTGTTTCTTATAATTTCGGTTACTACTATTGAGCCACATCGCTCCTTACTTACAGTTCATTACCACGAACTGTTTGACAATTCTCAATTAGCTAAAAATATTCTGGCCATTTAGTAAGTGACATTATTATTGATAGTGAGGAAGGAAATTATATCCAATTTTTAATTCGGAACTTTGTGACTTTGGACTCAGTTATTTATTGTAATTTCAGTTTGTTTTGGGTTTCCATTTATTTATTGACAGTTATTTATGGTAATTTTACGCTTTAAAAATATTTTACTTTAGTTCTGCTCATCTTTCGTTTAGAGTAGCTCTTTATTTTCTTGCAAAAACTTCTTTGCAGAAAAGTTTTTTTCAAATGATTCTTAATAATAAGGAAGATTATTAGTCTAAATCGATTAATCTACTGCTCGTTATCAAAAACAAAAAGGTGAAAGAAAACAAGTAGTCTAGAAATAACGTCGGTGTATAAAACACGATTTCTGTAAAACACTAAAAGAGGTTTAATTTCCAGAGTAGAGTATTTGTTCATACAATGGCCCATAAGTTAGCATGGTACCCACATGGTGGTAAGACAGCTAGCCTCATTGATTGTTATTGTAAACCGAAGACTGGCAGAATCAATACAAAATACTATGGTAAATAGGAGTGCCGTTATTGATGTTAAAAGTAAAGATCATCATCTAGCAGTATCTAGGGTTAATTTAAAGCAGAAATTTAGGATGGGTAACTACCTTCCAGGAAGCTATGATGTTGGTAGACTTCCGGATGAGAATTTGAGAGATGTTTTCCAGGAACACTTGAATACTAAACTGGAGAGTTTAAAAATTGAAAATGTAGAAGGGTGGAAAAATCTTAGGATAATAGTTTGTGAAGTCGCTGATATAGCGTTAGGGATGAAAGTTAGAAACTAAGATGAGAAAATTAGTGAGAATGCTTTATGCTTAATAGAGAAGGAGGTGCTTGTAAAAGAATTATCTGAAAGATACATCATAAAAATAAGAGGAATGTAAAGAAAGTGAAAAAAACATCAAAATATGAATTAAGAAGGTGTGAAGAAGAAGCCAATGATAAAATTGCTGAAGATCAGGAAGATGCAGCCAGGCGGCATAATAATAAAATATTTTACTAGCACGTTAATAAATTGAGAGGGAGTAGTCGATCTGGACTTGTCCCAGTTAAAGGTAGGAACGACAAAATGTAGCAGACATCACGGATTTACATATAAACAATAAAATACCATCTACGTTGTATCTATCCAAAAAGTAGTAATCGTTAATACAAAAACAAGTTAGTTTTTTAAAACAAGGAACAGAACTTACAACTACAAGAAATACCCATTCAATTATTCTTCTAAGCATCACAGGAACATATTGATCATATGCCATACTAAATTTTCTGCAAGACAAGCAATAAAACATATTTCTCCATTGAACAAAGCCATCAACGTCCGCTACTTGAAATGGATGTAACAGTAATGGAAAATCGTTTGGACGTGTTCCTTGACCTTCCATTCTTAAGGATGGCCTAAGCCAACTACGAAAATCACGACTCAAAATGTCAACCCTCTCGCGAAGATGTTCGCGAAGACGATGCATGTCAAATATAGGTGGCATTACGATCTCTATAAACCTGAAAATATGAAAAAAAAAGTTATTTTCAGGAACACAGTTGCAAAAGAAACACTAGCTCAACCAAGTCGTGTTCAGGAAAGGGATCAAGAGTAAATTCTGGTTAGATAGTTAAATCCTCTTTTCAGGCTAAAAGCAAACAGGTGTACCAAACATATGTTTACAAAAATTAGATAAATCAAAACCGGTGTTTACATTTAGTTAACGACAAGATTTATAAGTTAGATTTTTTTTGCTTTGCACAGTAATATGTTCGGTTAAAACGCTTTGCATGGGAAAGGGTATATTAAAGACATGGAATTATTGACCGGTTGGTTACATGTCTGGGCTCTATATTGCTTTCAATAAAACGATCCATGCTTTGGCAAGATTGTTTTGGGTAGAGGTGGCGTCAACCTTTACTTATATTTAGAAATCGCCGATGACCTTCTCCCATACACAAAAAAATGAGTCTCTTTACCCCAGAACTGGAAAAAAATTCCCCTTTCTTCCAAACACAAAATTCTGAGTCTCTTTACCCCAGCACCAGAAAAAAATTCTCCTTTCTCCCAAATACAATATTCTGAGTCTCTTCACCCCAGCATCGAAAAAAAAATTTTCCTTTCTCCCAAACACAAAATTCTGATTCTCTTTACCCCAGCATCGGAAAAAAAATCCCTTCTCCCAAACACAAAATTCTGAGTCTCTTTACCCCAGCACTGGAAGAAAGTTTTTCTTTCTCCCAAACACAAAATTCTAAGTCTCTTTACCTCAGCACAGGAAAAAAATTTCCCCTTTCTCCCAAACACAAAATCCTGAGTCTCTTTATCCCACTATTGGAAAAAAATTCCGCTTTCTCCCAAATACAAAATTCTGAGTCTCTTTGCCCCATCCTGGAAAAAAAATTCTAACAGCTTAAACTAACATTGAGACAAAATAGGGAATACCTACCAGACTATGTATAAGATTTGCCACCTTTTAACAAAAGCTACTTACTGAAAACAATTCTCAACTGTATGCAATGCTCACTTGCCTTCATTCATAAACACTAATTTTAAGAAAAAACATTCCTCAAAATAAGTTTTTCGAAGAAAAATAAAGAGAACCATTAAACCCAAAATGAGCAGAAATTAAGTCAACCAATCTTTCTAGCATAAGATTACCACAAATCGACATCAATAAATAAATGAAACCCAAAACAAACAGAGATAAATACAATAAATAACCAAGACAAACTCAAAATGAGCGGAAATTAATATTGGTAGGACTGACAACACCCATGCTCTCTCAAGACCAGAACATAATTTGCACTATACCGAAAAAAAGAACAAATTAACATGGATTGTCAGCTTAACATGCATATACTGATATTTATTCCTTAACATCTTAATAATCTCTAATTTATTTAAGTTTAAAAAAAATGAAAACATTTAAAATGTAGTTTGTTTTTAATAAAGTGCAAATTGTGTTCTGGTCTGGAAAAGGCATGGGGGTTATCAGCCCTACCAATATTAATTTTTGCTTGTTTTGACTTTGACTTGGTTATTTATTGTAATTTCTGCTCGTTTTTGGTTTCATTTATTTATTGATGGTGATTTATGGTAGTTTTATGCTTGGAAAATTAGTTGACTTAAATTCTGCTCCTTTTTGATCTAACCGAGCTCTTTACTTTTTTCAAATGAATTTCTATTCGTGTTTTATTGACATATTCTTTTCCATGGAAAAATAAAATAGTATTTTATATGTTTTTGTTTTTTTCTATAAGAATTCATAGTTTGGCTTGCTATTTGTATGTAGAAGATTAATCGACTTAATTTCTGATCCTTTCTGATTTAATGAAGCTCTTTACTTTTCTTTGAAAACTTTTTTTATGGAAAAAGTATTTTCAAATTAATTTATGTTCATGTTTTATTGACTTTTATGATTTTATGACTTTTATTGACTTTCATGTTTTATTGATGTTTTATTGTCTTTTTCATGGAAACATAAAACAATATTTTAAGTGTTTTTGTTTTTTTTTGTTTTTTTATAGTTTTGCTTGCTATTTGTATATTGGATCAACTTTTCCAGCTATTTTTAATATCACACAGTCTTTTAGAAATCTTGACAGTCTTGAAATCTTGAACAAAATGGTATTGTTTAATTTAGTTTTATACCTCCTCAAGTTGACCTGAAAAGTAAAACTTAATGTCATTCCCATGTCATATTGTACCTATGCTGTTTGCCATCTGAATACATTTACGCTCTTTTTGTTTAGTTAAATTGTAAGAGCGGAAGTAGTAATAATAGTAGCCCTAAAAGTTTCAACTTAATATCTTCATCCATTCTTGGGATATTGCTGAGATGTCTTAATGACAACCAGCATACACACAGTGCCCTTTGATTTAGTTTAAAATCAACATTTAGTTGTAAAAATACAATGGGCAAATTGCATAACTGTGAACGGTTGATATACCCAGTATTCTTAGAGACATAGTTACTGGATTCAACTACACTGAACAAAATGGCTGACTCAAAATTTTCATTGGAAGTGTTTGGAAAATTAATAGGCTTGGAAGGAGGGCTGCTTGCCCTACAATCACTTTTTACTCTTAGACAGGGTACTAGAACTTTTAATTATTAATCGTATGAGCTCCTTTAAAAGTTTCAACTATATTGCTAGCTCTGATAGAGCAGCTTATATACCCTTTTATACCAGCTTACATGCCATTGCTTATATACCCTTTTGAAAACCTGCATGTATATATTTGTTTGTTATTTAAACACTCTCTAAACGTTTCCTAAAAGTTTCAACTTAATACCCTTAGCGCTTTGGTTTCCTTCTACATCCCCTGCAACACACACTGAAAGTTTCTTCTTAATATCAAAAACCATTCCTGAAGCGTTGCTGATACATCTTCTTCACAGCCTGTGGGGGCGTAGTGTGTTTTGATTTAGTTCAATACAGTTTCAATGTTCCCCAAAATTTTCACCTTAATACCCTTAGCTTTAGTAGCTGTAGTAGCAATACCAGTTATAACAGTAGCAGTAGTAATAATAGTGGTATTAGCAGTAGTATGAGTAGAAGCAGTAGCATTAGGATGCAAATAGTGTTTTTGGTTAGCTCAAAATCTCCCACAACAGGCCGTGTAAGTTTCAACTTCAATAACAAACTTTTCCTAATATATCTCAGATATGCCTTTTTGACAGCCTGCAGACTGACAGCATGTTATGATTCAGTTCAAGTTCCCTCATCAAAATATCTTGAAAATTTCAATTTCATACTCTTAGGCATATTTGTAGTAGTCACAGTAAAAGTATTGGAAGAACTAGTAGTAGTAACAATAGTAATAGCAACAGTACTAGTAGCAAGAGTACATATTGCCTTTTGGTCAGTTGAACTTAATGTTCTTAGCCTTATAAGCGGCTGCAATAGAATTAGTAGTTGGAGTAGTAGATGTAGTAGTGGTAAGAGTATTAGTAGTAGTGTACAGATGTTACCTTTAGGTCAATTGATCTTCCCCTTTAAGCATTTTCTGAAAGTTCCAACTTAATACCCATATCCATTCTTGAGATATGCCTTTTTGACAATCTGCATGCACATAGTGTCTTTTGATATAGTCCAAATTTCAACTCAATATTATCTCCAATGTTCACCTTCATAGACTTATCCTTAATAGTACTAGCATCATAGTAGTAGTGGTGGTAGTAGGAGAAGTAGTAGCAGTAGTAGGCTACTGCTGTTTTAGCTGATTGACTGTGCTGATTGACACCACTTTTGATGCCCCTCCGAGGTGGCTCTCAACGAGCTCCAAGGTGGAGCTCGTCCGGAATGAAGCAGACCTTGGTCTGCCGACCACGGGCCACTGGATATGGGGGAATCCCCTAACTAAACGCTCCACGTAAAGGGTGGCCTTGACCTCACAAGGTGGGTGGAGCCCACCCCAGGGACACTCAATAGTTAGACTCCTCTAGCTAATCAGGTCCTAGGCCTAGGGTCGGTTGGGCTTGCGACCCTCCACCCGAACCTAATTGCAACGAATAGTGATGTTATTGCCTCGGATGATCGATCTTCTTTTTACCGTTCAAGACTTCAGCATGTCCCCGGACCGAAATTTGAGCATCGTTTGAACCTTATTGACCAACTAACTCTATATGTTCCTTTTGTAAAGGAGGATGTATTATCTTTTGTAAAGTTACTGCAGCCTAGTAATTATTTTCTGCAGTTGCATCACATGTATTAATGAAAAATAAATAGGGTAAAATTCTAGTTAATTGACTTCTTGTTATCTTGGAAATGGTTTAGGTTAGGAAAATGAAACTTTCAGGGATGGGTCTACAGGCTAAAGTATGTCCCAGGAAGGTATTTTGAAGTACCTATCTCTACTCCTTCTCCCTCTAGAGGACCCTCACCTTTGATGACCTTTAAAAATATGTGTGTTATGTAGTGATTATGATTGCTTTGCTAGTGCTTGTGTTTATTCTTGCTGTGTGTGCTATGCTTGCTTATATAGCTTTTTCTTTATAGGAGCTTCGGTTAAATAAATGCATTAATCTCAAACGTTACACGGTATCAGAAGTGGGATCTTGGCATTGAAATCTAACAGCACTATGGAAGTCCAACAGCCATCCATCAACTGGGATGCCACCTCCTTGGCAGATGAATGGAATCGATTTGAACAGCATGCCCGGTTGATGTTTATAGGACCACTGGCAGAAAAATCTCAGTGTGCCTACCTGCTTATCTGGATGGGAGAAAAGGGACGAGAGATCTTCAATACTTTCAAAATGGAAAAGAGTGTAGCCAACAAAATTGAACCCCTTATCAAATACTTTAAAGACTATGCAAGCCCAAAGAAAAACACTGTGTTTGCAAGATACATCTTCCAGAAGAGGGACCAGTTAGAAAACGAAAGTATTGAAAGGTACATCACAGAATTAAAAACATTGGTCAAACCATGTCTGTACACAGAACAAGATGAAATGATTTGTGACCAAATTGTCTGTGGAATTCGAAACCAAGCTGTTCAAGAGAATCTGTTAGCAGAAGATGACTCATTAACTCTTGAGAGTGCAGTGTCAAGATGTAGAACCTACGAAACAACCCAAGCCCAGCTAAAATCTTTCAGTGGTAGTAAACCAATATCTATCAAGCAGGAAGTTGATGCAATCACATGTGGTCCAAGCCGGAATAGCTTCCAAAATCAGAAAGCTTCTGCTAATAACCACACCAAGGGTAGAGAATGCTATTTTTGTGGTGGATCTTACTCAACTAATCATGCATGTCCAGCAAAGGGGAAAATATATACACAGTGCAAGAAGCCAAACCATTTTGCAAGGGTCTGTCGCAGCAACAAAAACGTAAACACCATTGATGAAGAAACTGAGTCATTCAGAGAGGCACTTGATGATCAAGAAACAATTTTCCTGTATGCCATTGACAAAGGTAGTGGCAAAGATGAAGCCCCTGTCCCACTGACCTTAAACAACCAGCTTTCAGTCAACTTCAAAATTGACACAGGAGCCCAAGCAAATGTCATTCCCAAAAACATTTTCAACAAGCTTGACCCAAAACCGAATCTGCAATCAACTAAACAGCGACTGACCAGCTACTGTGGTGCTAGAATCCCTGTCATTGGCACTTGTGACCTTACCTGTAGCCACAAACAGTATCCTAGGGGCGCTCACAGATTCTATGTAGTTGACTCAGCATAAACCCCAATAGTGGGATATCGATCCAGCATAGACTTGAACCTCATCAAACTGGTACTCAATGTTAATGTGGAACAAACCAGCATAGACGAGAAGTACAAAAGCCCCTTTGAAGGCATTGGCCGACTTGAAGGGGAATGCAACATCCATCTAAAAGATGGGTCCATACCAACCGTCTATCCGGCCAGAAGGGTACCAGAGGCACTAAAAGACAAACTCCAGGATGAACTTAACAGAATAGAAAGAGACAGAATCATTGAAAAAGTCATGAAGCCCACAGAATGGGTAAATTCAATGGTGATGATCAAAAAGAAGAACGGAACTGTAAGGCTATGCATAGACCCAGTAGACCTCAACAAATGCATAAAGCGCCCTTACTATCCCATTCCTACCTTAGAAGATGTTACAGCTAAGCTGCATGGTGCAAAGGTGTTAAGCAAAATGGATGCTCGGTCAGGGTACTGGTCATTAGTCCTTTCTGCAACTGCATCTGAGATGACAACATTCAGCACTATATATGGGCGTTATTGATTCCTAAGAATGCCCTTTGGCTTACTTTCAGCACAAGATGAGTTCCAGAGCCATATGGAAGAAGCATTTGAAGGGCTGGAAGGAGTAGCCATCATTATTGATGATATTCTAGTGTATGGAGCAAACCAAGAAGAGCACGATGAAAGACTCCAAGCCGTTATGGAAAGAGCACTAGAAAAAGGTGTTAAATACAACAAGGATAAATGTAGCTTCAGTGCAAGCAGTGTATGCTATTTTGGGCACGTAATTGGAGCCGATGGCATGAAACCAGACCCAGAAAAACTGAGAGCCATTGAAGAGATGCCCAGACCTCAGAGTTGCAAAGAGCTGCTTACCCTCCTTGGAATGTTGATCTACCTTGCAAAATACATTCCCGACCTGTCTACTAGAAATAAAAGGCTTCAAGACATACTCAAATGTGAGCCATTCTCTTGGAGTTCCGAAAATGACCAGACGCTGGTAGAGCTCAAGCAGTAAATCGTGTCAGGCATCTCCTTCTTCAACTACAAGAGCTTGAATGTGGAGCTGAAAGTCGACGCGTCCAGCCATGGCTTGGGAGCAAACCTCTGTAGTGATGGAGAGGTAGTAGCATATGCATCCCATGCACTTAGCAAAACCGAGCAAAAGTACTCCCAACTTGAAAAGGAGCTGTACACTATTGTCTATGGATGCAAGCACTTTCACCACTACCTCTATGGGAGACGTGTCAACGTAATCACTGATCACTGCCCACTTGAGACAATAGTCAGAAATCCTATCCACAAGGCCCCTCCAAGGGTACAGAGACTAATGCTACAACTCCAAGCATACAATCTTCATCTGCAATTCCGGCCAGGTTCAGAAATACCAATTGCCAACGCTCTTTCTCATCTCCACCTTCCGGATATTGATGAGAAACTAGCAACAGAAATAGACATGTATGTTCATCAGATCTCTAGACATCTTCCTGTAAGTGATGAGAAAATCCTACGAATCCAGGAAGAAACTTCCAAAGATAGCCAACTCAGGATTCTGGCAAAAACAATCCATGAAGGCTGGCCAAAAAGCAGAAAAACATGCCAGTCAGAGGCACGTCTGTTCTGGAATATCCAGCATGAACTGTCAACAAACCAAGGGATCATCTTCCAAGGCAAGATATTGGTCATACCCAAGATATTACAGCCAGACATCCTGAGACAACTCCACGCTGCTCATCTTGGAGTAGAAAAGACCAAGCAAAGAGCCATAATGCTGGTTTATTGGCCTGGCCTGAACACAGACATTGAGCAGTATGTTCGTAGTTGCCAAACATGTGCTAGAAACATGCCATCGAACCAAAGAGAGCCTATGATCAGTCACAAAATACCATGTCTTCCTTGGTAAAAAGTTGCATCCAACCTATTCACGCTCAACAATAATGACTATCATGTAACAGTGGACTATCATAGCCATTTTTTTGAAGTAGACAAACTCAGCTCCACTACCTCAAAGGCCGTCATCTCCAAACTCAAATCTCATTTTGCCAGATATGGCATCCCATCTATAGTAATATCTGACAATGGCCCTCAGTACTCTTTGGTTGAATTCCAAGATTTTGCCAGGACATGGGGATTCACTCACAGAACATCAAGTCCAATCTACCCCCAGTCCAACAGACTTGTGGAAAAGACTGTCCAGACAGCAAAGAGCCTCATGACAAAGACATCAGAAAACAGTGAAGACCCATACTTAGGACTGCTCAAATACAGGAACACACCCGTGGATGGACTAGCCTTGCCGTCCCAGCTTCTGATGTGTTGTCAATTGGGGACACTTCTGCCATGTACCACTGACCACCTAAAAAAGAAAGTGGTCAGCAATCACAAGTTTTTGGAGAAACGCACAGCTCTCCAGAGACAACAGAAGTGTCAGTATGATGCGACGTCTAGGCCTCTTCTGTCAGTAGAAGTAGGGAAATCAGTATATGTGCAGAAGACTCTGGGTGGCAAATGGAGCCCAACAAGAGTAATTGCCCAGTCTGAGGCCCCTTAATCTTACATAGTTGAGACAGACAACAGGTCTATCACAGACAACGGAATAGAGTCCATCTCTCAAGCCACCTTGGCATTGACTTGGAGACTAAAGACCTTGGTGGGCCAACTGTCATATCTTTGGCCCCATTCTCTACTCCAAACAAAGAAATTCCAGCTCAAAAATCACTGTCACCACCCGGAAATCAGCTCAGCAGATCACCACTGCGCTCCTCAGCACCACTAGACTGAATGGAGACAGAGCTCACCTCATCTGAAGCCTCAATTCAGCCATGTGGAGCAGCACCTCTTCCCCAAGTTGGTGCAAGAACATGATCCCCAAGAGTGATCAACCCGCCAAAGAGATTGAACCTGTAAATAGTTGTGTGAAGTGAAAAGTATGCAATGTGTATACCAGGAGTAGGCCTACATATGAGAGAAGTGAGCCTAGCGCCTTCTCATACTCATTAAAAAAAAAAAAAAAAAAAAAAAAAAAAAAGTGTTAAGTGTGATAGTAGATTTTACTAGTGTAACAAACCTTATGTGTACTTAGAATACACAATAGAGAAGCAAGCCTAGTGCCTTCTCAGGATGTAAATAAATTTAGTAATATCTCAGATAGTAATGATATGTGCAGTACTGGTATATTGTGAACCAATTAGTTTAAAGTGAAAAGAAGGGAGATGTAGTGATTATGATTGCTTTGCTAGTTATTGTGTTTATTCTTGCTGTGTGTGCTATGCTTGCTTATATTGCTTTTTCTTTATAGGAGCTTGGGTTAAATAAATGCATTAATCTTAAATGTTACATGTTATAAAAGTGAAACCTTGCAAAATAGATCTTCTGCTTAATTGAAGTACAACAAAATTATTTTCAGCTTCATAACTTTGCTCAATCCCATTTTATACGGTTTTAAAGATATGCAAATACATTGCCTAAATTTTGGAGAAAAAAAATATTGTTATGGCTCAAAATTCTACACAAATAGCAGGAATTGCATTTTCAGAACTAAAGGCAGAGAAAAAGCAACTAGTAACTGAAAATTAAGGTAGAATATTGTTTTGTCAAAATTTCAATAGGTAAAGACCTGTCATGTGGGCAAATTTTTGGGGCCCTCTAGAGGGGGAAGGAGTGGAGGTAGGTACTTTAAAATACCTTCGTGGCACATATTTTAGCCTGTAGACCCATCCCTGAAAGTTTCATTTTCCTAACCTAAACCCTTTCTGAGATAGCAAGAAGTCAATTAACTAGAATTTTACCATAAATAGGCTAACCTTTTATCATTATTGCTATGCCAATTACCGATTAACCTTTTAGGTAAATGTATTGCTGTTTAAACAACTCTGCTAGCTAAAACATGAACATACCAATCAATATACCTTTCAACAGTGATTCCAAATATACTAATTGCTATCCTTACACATGTACCTAGCCCCACTCCCCTCCTTATGGACAAAATGAATGGCCAAAAATATGTATATAATCTTGTTGATTTTTTACAAATTGGCTTTGCTCAAAATTAGGTTTAGAAAGAATGAAACTTCAGAATTTCAAGTTAAGCTACAGCCAAGCCTTGCCTATTAACAATTCTTTCACTTATTAAAAAATGCTCTTTTTTAGTGTTTCCTTCACAAGAGCCACTCTCCTAGATTTTACCACTGTTACAAAATCCACACTGAATTAAGTGTTGGGTATACCCAGTGTTGGAGTTGAGACATTCAAAAATCTTTACAGCCATAATAGTTGAGAATGGCTATCGTCTTTACTAATCTTACCATAAAAGTTGACTTATGACTCTGTTCTTTTTAAATTTTCCGCGTTCACAGCTTCGTTCGTTTCCGGAATAAATCGGGTGATAAGAGACGGGGCACCCTAACGTTTTTCTGAGTTGCGTTTGATTCACTTTTCAAGTTGACTGAAACCGTCATTCCGACGTTTTATTTGCGATGCTTCGTTAACTTAGAACGTTCGATTTGTCAAAAGTTGACTGAATGTTAATGAAAAGCAGACTTTTAATTTTGAATTTGTACGTTCGTCTCAAGCAGTTTTGCCAGATGTAATATAATTATGCAGAACGTAGCATAATTAGGAACCAACAGCATCCAAGCATAATCCTCCTTATGATAGCATAATCTAAGACGATGTAGAACAAAACATAATGTCACATCAATAAAATGAACACCAAAGATGGCTTATCGAATTACTCGACCAAACTAAAGTAAAATTTTCGGCACAGTGAAAGACTACGAACCATCTGGTATATTTTGTTCTGATCCTTTGGTCTATGGTCTATGGCAAAGAAAAGCGAATGTATTTGCCATTCAGCCCATTTATGTGCTGCTGCCGCTAGAGCTGAGATACTAAAGAATCTCGATGAATTTGTGGAGATGGTTGTTAATTACGTTTCCTTAAATTTAAAAAGAACTGCAATTCTTATGGAGTTTCAGGAGTTTTATAAAACAACCTTGAACAGGCTGCTTAAACTCGCAGACACGAGATGGCTTGCCGCTCTCCAGTTCATTGCGAGCTTTTTGACCTGTGGAGTGCTCTTGAACAGTTTTTCGTGCTAGCTTCAGCAGAAGACCGCCAAGTTCCTCCAGACAAAACCTTGTTAGAAATGAAAAACCCATTCACGGAAGTGTATTTGCTTTTTCTTAATTATGCTCTCAACGATTTCAACTCCTTAAACGCCTTGTTCCAATCGGCAAAGATTCTAATCGGAGATTTGCAGTCTGAGTGTGAAAAAATCATTAAGACTCTATGTAGCAACTTCATCCAAGAAAGGTTTCTAAGATACTCTACAAAGATCAATCCGTTAAACCCGAGTCATTTTTGATCATTAGAATATGTCTTTTTAGGAGATGAGTGTGCCCAATATCTTTTGACATCAGTGCATAGGGGTAAAATAACCCTTTAGTACGTGAGCACTTTCCAAAAAAGGTGTTTAGGTTTCTACATTACCGCAGCGACACAGACGCTCAGCTGGAACGACAGAAAAGTTACTTCAAAGTAACTTTTTCAGTAACTTTTGCTAAAGATAGTTAACGAGCATCTTTAGTTAAGTAACTTAACATCATTATCATCACTACAATAATATAAAACTTTTCTGATGGCTAACAAACAAAAGTTTGAAGACTATGAGCCTTTATGCAGTGAAGAGAATGGAACTGCAATTGTTCAAAGAACCAGTGATGGTAAACAATCTTATTTTGACCTTAAAATGATTTTTAATAAAAAATTCATTGGTAAAGTTCAAGCATTAATGTGATCTGCTGGGCATATCTAGAGAAGCTTGCTTGAATAGTTTGTTGGGGGTGAAGTCTTCAGGTCTTGCTTTAGGAAGCTTCTAATTAAATTCCTGTAATCCTTGTTCAGTTGCTAGCCTACCCAAAGTCAGTGGTTAATTGTTTTGTAGAGATGGCATAGCCTAGAGTGAGTAATAGGTCTAATTGTCCAGAAAAAAATGTATATAGTTCAAAGAAAGCTTAGTTCAATCCCACTTGACAGAAAGAAACACTGTGTTACTCTGGAAGCTGATTTAAAACATTCAATGATAATTACTTAAGCTAGACTTGGCTAGATTGAATCCTGTAATTCATTGAAGTTCTTCAAAAAACTTTTCAGTTTATTGGTAGCCTGTAACAACTTTTAAATATTAATTTATAGATACATTTGAGCCCTCCTAGCAAAGTTTCTTGTAGGCTACTCCTGGCTTGAAAACCTAAGCTTAGGAGTTTAAGGCCTGGTGTTGCTCTTATTTTGGTTGGGGAAAGGGTCAATGGTGTGACTCTGTAAGCTTAGCCACAGTACATCCAGCTATAATGATTAGCCTACCTGGAGAAATTTAGAGGAAAAACTAAAGAAGAATCAAATGTTTTTTGCACTCAAATGAAGAATCAATGTTTTGTAACACTCCCAGCTACAGACATTGAATCAGGATATCACTTGCTGTGCAATGCTGACCATTGGTCAGCATACAATTTTTTCTTTTTTTAAGTAAGCCTAACTTCTTGCTACATTAGAAAATAGGGTCAAAACTAGTAGGCTGTCCAATTATGCAAAATAATGTGAAACTCAAACCCTCATGTATTGCTATCAAAATAGGAATTGAGAAGAATTGTATACATCAATGCATAGCAAAAAATCTAAGCTATGCATCAATATGGTTGTTAGTTACTTGTGTTATTCAGAACACACTCAATAAGTAAAGTTAGGTTCTTTTGTGAAACAAACTATGATGCAATTACATTTAAATTAATATTTATATATAGAGGTGGTTAGGTTAGGTATTTGATATAATGCAAGGTGAAGTTTGCAAGGTATAGGAGGGTGAAGTTTGTTGTAAAGGTGATGGGGAAATTTTCTAGACTAGTTATGTCTCATTTGGGTGTGAAACAAGGATGTACTTTATCCCCAAAGCTTTTCTCCTTGTTTGTTAATGATTTAGACAGTTTTATGAAAAAATAATGGAGCCCCATTTGTATCTTTGGATTGGTTCAGGCTATCATGTATATTATTTGTAGATGATATAGTAGTAGTGGTGGTCATTTCAACTATTTATTCCACAGCCTTTCTGATTCAGGGGTCATTCTTAAAGAATTGGGACAAAACTTAAGATTTAGTATAAAAGGCAAGGTATTAACAAGGGGACAAACCCCTCATATACACAATAAAAAAATATAAGAGTATAAAAGTTTGTTATGTAAGTTAATTCTTAAGTTATGTATATTTTTTACTAATAAAAACGTTTGTTAAAAATTAAAAGTTCTAGTTGCCTTTTTAAGTAACCAAAAAATTGGAGGGCAACTAGGCCTCCTTCCCCACCCCTTATTTCTCAAAATTGTCTGATCAAAACTAAGAGAAAACCATTTAGCCAAAAAAAAATTAATATGCAAATTTCATTTTAATAATTTATGTGCGGAGAGCCAGAATCAAAAATGCATTAATTTGAAAATGTTCAGAAATTAAATAAAAAAAAAACAGTTTTTAAACTGAAAGTAAGGAGCAATATTAAAACTTAAAACAAACAGAAATTACTCTGTATATGAAATGGGTTGTCCCCTCTGTAATTCCTTGCTCTTTATGTTAAGAGCACAATTCTACTTTTTAAAACAATTAAAAACTTTTGAGTTGAGATTTAGGGATTGCAGAGGGGACAACCCATTTCATATATGGAGTAATTTCTGTTCATTTTAAGTTTTAATATTGCTCCTTACTTTCAGTTTAAAAAACTAGTTTTTTTTTAATCTTTGTTTAGGGATTAAGCATAGGGAATCATGTTTGAGGAGTTAGCTTGGTAAGAGTTTATTTATGGGTGTTTCTGAATTCATAAAGTGTTTGAAAGTTTTTTTGCTTGTTTAAGTTGTTTGCAAGTTTGTTTGCTTTTTTAAGTTGTTTGGAATTAGGTGCTTGTATAAAGTTGCATGTGTTTGCTATGGCCTGCAGGCTTTTTTGCAAATAAATCTTATCTATGACATTTTGCCTTTTTTTTTCAAATAAATATAATACAGAATTTGTAGAACAGACAGAGAAGTTGAACAAATAGGCAGAACAAAATGTTTTCATTCCCTGGAAATTAGTCTTATACCTGGTTTCAAAAGTGAGATTGAATTTGTCAAAGCTTGGAGGTTTATTCCTCCTGTCTGTTTAAAGAAAACAGATGCATACTTGAAGTTTTGTTCATTTCTATCTTACATTTCATGGGCATCCATGGTATTTCTTCCTTTATTAATCTGTCTTGTTTCTTTTCTGCAGGATTTTTTTTTGTCTCATTTTTAGAAAGATACAAATTTTTATTTACAAATTACTTATACTAGAAGCACATTTTCAAGACTTTGACCTAACTTAGGATCCCTTGTTCTAAAGGCATGATTGAATTTCTTGAAGCTAGAAATTTCTTTTGTGGCAAATTTAATGGTAAATATTTGGTTCACCCTTTTTGCAACTTAATAGTGGTAAAATAGGTAAGATCGTAAATTTTTAGTGACTGCAATATATTTCACCTATTGCTAATTGCAGTAGAAAGGAAAGCCACTCGTAAGGATCCCCAAAGAATTGTTTCAGATTATTTTAAAAAGGCTTTACTACCCATAAAGCTGGCATAACTGGAGAAGGGGCTTCTCAGGAATTAATGACTTTAAAAGCTATACATTATACATAAAAATGCACATTTCTATGCAGAAAGGCAGCAAGTTATTTATTACTAATCAACTACAGCAGGTATATCTATTGCTTTCTTTAACCATCAATAAAGATAAAATGCATGCTTAAAACTGAATGCTCTTTGGAAACTTTCTTTAGACACACTAATTGTGAAATGGATATCAACAAAATTCCAACAGGGTTTGTATTTACTTAAGATTTACAAACAAGCATATTGAATGCTTAATTTTGTGATATCCTAATCTCTAAACAGTAAACTAGATTCCTTACATTTCCTAATAGTTTTCCACCAGCTCATTTCAGAAAAATCATTTGTAATGACAATACACCCTTTGCTTGGGTGGCCTGGCCTCTCCAAAATGCAAGACAACTGCTAGTAGGCTAAGTTAGTTCTGCTTGAAATTTGCTATATGAGTTAAGGTATCACTGAGATGGATTATGTTTTTTGCCGCATTTTTAACTGGATTATGAAGCCCATCTCTAAGTTGAACAAAAGATGAATTTTATCCATCTTTTGTTGGTTTCACAAGGATTTTAGTTGAACTTGAATCCTTGTGAAAATGGCCCCTAAGAAACTTTTATAAGATATTAAAAACTTCAGGGTGAAAAATGAGTTATTAAGGAGGGGGAAGCTACCCTCATTTATGAATCATTTAAGAATTTACTGTAGCTATTAGCCCCTGACAAATCTTGGAAACACAAACTTTAGATGTCAAGTATAATAAAACAAAGATGTTATTATCCTTGACATTGCAAGTTACTCAGAATTACAATGGACACCACCAAATTAAGTGTTTATGTTTGCACTAATTTGTTGTAAATTCAGAAAAGCAAGTTAATGTTTACATTCCATCAGAAATTTGTAATTTTGCAACAAGCCAACAGCTGCATCCATAACCAAAATGATAAGATGCTTATCAATGCATTTCTGAGGAAAATAAATATTTGATGGGAGAATTTTCTGGAGGAAAAATTCTTCACAAAGAGGAAATTCTTGCTAGGGAAAGTTATGTGATTTGATTTCCCCTCCACAATACTCTGCTCTTTATGCTACAGTTTGACCTTTTGTCTTAATTCTTTAACTCTTGAAACACAAGGGCCATTTGAATAAAATCAGAAACTTTTAAGTCCTAAAAAACTGTTCCTATGTAATATAAAGAAATAACAAATTATTGGCTTTGGGTGAAACTAATGTTACCAGATAGTACACGAGAAATTGGGTAACATCATTCTTTTCCAAATTGGGTTTTGTTTAAAATAATATGTATTTTTCAAGAAAATCCTGACATTATGGGAATGATGGGAACCATTTTTGGAATTAACATATCAAATAGCATGAAACTTGGCAAAATACTTTATGGAATTTTCAAAACTGTAATTTTGGAGGCCAATGTTATCTATGAGTAAATTTATTAATGCCAAACCTGAAAAAATTAATTCCAAGAAATTAGAAGTTTATTCTACAAAGACAGTGATAGGTGATGTAGCCTATATGATTATTGCTGCTATTTAACCAACATTCTTTCTTGGGAAAAAAGAAAATAACAAAATGAAAACCATAAAATAGCCTAAACTCAAAAACATAGTCAGATAAAGAATATTTCTGCTATTTAACCAGCAAAACAAAATTAGCTAAATAGAAAGCATAAAACAGACCATAGCCAAAAGCCAGGAAGCAAAAAGAGACTTTTTGGTTGTACAGGCTGTCAGGTATTTAGTCAAAATGTTCCTATTGGGTTAGTTGGTCTATACATATGGTAAACTTTTTCTTCAAATACGCACATCAAAATAAAGACTCACAATGATTGTATACAAGATGACATCTTTGTATACAAGATGATGAATAACATCATAATCGCAGGTTACAACAATAAATGACTTTGTAGCAAAACAAAATAATGTAAAATTACAAATTACTAGTCAACATAATACTTGTCTCCACTCCAACATTCATTTATACATATACCCCACAATAGAGAAAATGGTGTAGGTAAGTAGTAATGCTATTTGGCAGTTGCTGCTAAAGTGTCAGCAGCTTTTGGAATTCTATTTAATTGTGCTATTGGCAGCTTTGGAACTTTGTCCATATCTGAATATACAAGATTGTGTCTAGAAAAATAATAACTTGCAAGATTAAACTGAATATTATATTACAACTTACCACCATTTTTCTTCGTTTTCATCTGATCCTACATCAGTATCCATTATTTCATCAATAAGCAACTGTAGAACTAAATAATGTTGTGCCATTTCTGATGTACCACTGGCAGAGTTCATTGTATGAAGATTTGAAAAAAGCTGTAAAATTGTAAAATCTAAAATTGTTTCTAGCTGAGATTATCTATTGAATTTTTGAAGTTATTTGATATTTAGGATTTTGTAAGATATCTGTTTCAATAATAGTGAGTGTTTTGAAGAGTATCAAGTATTTGAGATGAAAGGAATGCATACAAAGTCTATAGGTTCAGTTATTTTTGTTTTCTACCTATCAAAAGACAATGGTTTTTGAACAGCCATCAGAAGAGAGAAATTTCCCTTCACAGAAAAATCCTAAATCAGCCATTGAATTTTTATGCACCCATCTCTATGCTATATTTTTCATGAATTTTGGAATATTTGATGGAGGCTGTAAAATTTGTTCCTTTATTGGGCTTTGAATAAATCATTTTTATCTTGGACTGTGGTCTCAAAGAAAGCCTAAATTTAATTAGAAGCAAATACAGTAAACTGAAAACTGTGTTGTGACTACTCTGCTTTATAAAGGTTAAACTTGGTGAACTGAATATTTCAAATATATGTCATCCACTTTACTCTAAATTAAATCCTACCTGCAAGTTTCTGTTTCTTTCTCTTGTTAAGTTTAGGTCATGGGCCTAAGTATGAGCCTGATTTGGTTATTAAACAAGTTTCTGAAGATCATATTGCCCTAACAACAAAATGTTCCATGTTCACAAATTAATGCCCAAGAAAACATTTTTAATTATCATGAAAAATTGGCATTTTTTATATAGCTTATACCTTTGATCTGATACAAGTTTGACCTATTCATAAGCAAATACTATAAAATTATGCAAATAAATAAAAAAACAAAGTCCATAAAAATGAAGACATGAAACCCTTACAATTTTCTATGAATAAGCTGAAATCTGTCAAGTATAAAATAAAACAAAATCTAGGACAAAACCAAAGTCTTTCTGCTATGCTAATTCACAAATGGCACTAATTTACAAAACTGTACATAGGAGGGGGAAGGCAATGTATTTTGAAAATCTGAGGAGGGGGGTTCCTTGATGGATGTACCAAAATATATATATTTCAATGAAAATTCTCAAAGTATTTTGCCAAATCTGGGGGAACTCCTTCTCATTTGATGCAGATCCATTATTAAAAAATCATTTAGTAAGCTCAAATACTTTTCAAGATAGCCTAGTGAAAAGGCCATCATTTGGAAATTTTAACTAGCCTAGTCTAAATTCTAATCTTAATAGTTCAACTGAATGTAAGAAAGTGATAGGCCTAAGCCAAATAGTTTCAATAATCAACACTACTGTATGCTATCTCAGACACTAATGCACTGAAATTAGTATAGAAACAGGATATTTAAACCAAATCTAGGTTAATGCCCACAGATTTATTGCAAAATTAATACCTTTTCATAATGAATTTGGCATTAAGTTATTTATGCAGCATTCTGCTTTTCTTTTTGTGAACAATGTAGGTCAATTTTATACAGTGGGTTAAATTTAAGATATAGGTTAGGCTAGCTTAATCAATCAGGAAACAATGCAGAAAAAATAATTGTGGTAAAATTCTAGTTTAGCTACTTTTTGCTATCTTGGCAAGAGGTTACGTTATTCAAACTATACCCAAGACAAACAAGTTTAAACATGCAACTAGCCTAGAATATCCTATTCATACACCCCTAGAGTGTATCTAATTTTTTTTATTTCAAGATCAGTTCCAAAATATTCTAAGAGTTTCCTCTACTGGTCGGTGGCCTTAGCTACAATATTTACAAGGACTTATGCACAGGAAGTTATTCTAAATTCAGACTAAATGAGTCTAAAACAAATGTTTTATGAAAATCTTGGTCGTAGTATTTTTTCTATCTGAATAAGACCTTAGTTACTTCAAAAGCCGTTCCTGATGAATGTAAAATTCAAGTAACTTCTCTAGTTACTTTAAAGTTACTTGATTTTTCACCTGGAACACCCTCTATGTCCTCAGATGGGGAAGAAAAGATTAAACGGTAGGATTAATATTTTTTTTTCTTGAAGTCTGAATTATTTTTGTGTAAGTAAGAAATCTGTCAAATCTAGGCTTAGTAAAAGTGGTTTTTACTGCCAAGTGAAGTGATGGGGTCAGAACCACCTGATAGAAACATGATCACTAATTCCAACCTGCTCATCTATGGCTTTCTTCAAAATGGGCAACCGGTGTACATTACTGCTCCATCATCAGTGACTGGAACCCAAATTCAGCTATCTCCAATTAATTATCCCACATTGAATCACTTGCCTGACTTATCCCCTATGAGAATGAACAACAGATTTCCAGAATCTTGGGCAAATGACCCAGACTTCCCACCACTACCACAGATGGAAGACTGTAATGAAAATTTAAGTGCTATCAATCCTTTTGCAGCTGAAGGAATCATCACAAACAGTATGAGCCAGTGTAGTTCACCCAGGCAAAACCACTCCCCTAATACCTCTAAGGTACAAAACTATGAGAAAAGAAGCCAAAGTGTTAACAATGCTCACCAGCTACTACAAAAAGAATATATTCCTGATTATGAGATTTTTCCTACTGCAGTGAAAGTGTCCCTAAATGAAAATGGAAAGCAATTCCCAGAAGACTCAAAAGTTTTTAAATTCCTAACTAGTGTGGTTGGTCACAAAAAGTTTGCATTTGAAATATTCAGTAAAATTCCAAAAATGGTCATACATGTAGATTCCAACAATACAGCAGAGAAACTATTATCATTAAACTCAATTTGTGACCAGAATGTATCAATTGAACTACAGGAAAAAATCTCTCGAGGTGTCATCAAAGGCATACCAAAATACTTATCTGAAGAGGAAATTATTGAAAGTGTTTACTCTACAGTGACTGTAAAATCTGCAAAAAGAATGAAACGTTTCAATAGAGAATCCAAAATCTTAGAGGATAGTTTGTCAGTACTAATTACATTTTGTGGCAACACTCATTCCCAAAAGTTACATGCTTTGGAAGAGAAAGAGAAATTAAGGAATATAACAGAAAAGTTTTACAGTGTTTCAAATGTCAAAAATATGGTCACACTGCTAAGTATTGTAAAGCAGAACATTCTACATGCCTGCGGTGCTCTAGTTTAACATGCATCCAAGGATTGCCCATTGAAACTTGAGGATGCCCAGAGCAGGGCTTCTAAATATAGGTGTATTAATTGTAAGGGAAATCATTCATCAACTTCTCTAACCTGCCCTGAGAGACAGAAAAATCAGCAAATACTAAATGTTGCTGAAAAATACCAAGTAGGGTATAAAAGAGCCTCTGCTGTACACAAGACTTATGCACAAACTTTACACAAAGAAGCCTATAAGATAAACACCTCAACCCACTCAACATTGAACCATACTTTTGATGCAATTATTAAAGAGACAAAAAGAGAAATTATGACTGAAATGGCCATTTCATTGGTATTTTCTGAAGACTGTAAAATTTGACAATTTTAGTCTATATCAAAAAATCCAAAAGGTTTGCTCCTTTTTGATAAACCTAAATATTGGTGAAGTAGAGGCTGTCCAAGTCAATTCAGAATGTACAAGAAAATGACCAGTTCCCTTAAATTATTATCCTGGAATGCAAGATCCATAGTTAAAACAAATAAAGATATGCTAGTCAACTATTGCCTTATGAATGGTGTAAACATCTTCTGTATACAAGAAACACATCTTAAACCCCATATTAACCCAACTTTTAAAGGATTCAACATTTTAAGGAAGGATAGAATCAAATCAGATAAAGGGGGAATCTTAGTTGGAATAAAGAAAAATATCCATTTTGTTCCAATCAGAACCCAATACCTAGACAAATTTGATAAAATTGAAGTTCAGGGCTGTAGAGTATTTTTATGTAAAAATATGACTGTTAATATATTCAATGTGTATAACCCTTAAGGTGATTCTCCTCAAATTAGTGATGTTTTGTCTACAATAGTCACAAATATCCCCCCAAGAGACATGTTTATCATTGTTGGTGATTTTAATTCACATTCTAATATATGGTGTAATTGTGGAACTACAAATAGAAGTGGTAATCATATAGAAGAACTTTTGATGAATAGTGATAATATTTGTCTCCTAACCCCAAAGAATTTACCAACTCGACTGAATAGTAACACAGGCTCATATACCACAATTGATTTGATGTTTTCTTCCCCTGCACTTTTGAATAGATCAAACATATCCTGTTGTGAAGACAGCTCATTATGTAGTGACCATAACCCTATCCTGCTAGAGTTAGATAAAAATTATCATGTGCCAAATCCTGATAGAAATACTGATGGCAGTAGATTATCAATGTCTCAATTAAGATGTATGGATTGGAATGTATTTAGAAATGTACTTAATAGATCTAATGTGAATGTCCAACTATTGCAAACTACTAACACCGATGAAAAAATTGAAATATTCCAAAATTTATTAATAAAAGCTGGAAAGAAGGCTACTCACATCAGAAGAGATGGGAAACATCATAAAGTCACAATTTGGTGGAACAAAGAATGCTCTATTACCAAGTATAATTTAGATACAGCTAAAAGGCCTTACAGGCGATATAGAACCTATGAGCTGTATGTAGAAATGCAAAGAAATAATGCAAGACTCTAAAAGACAATAGTTAGAGCAAAAAAAGATTCATGGATTAAATTCCTAGATGGTCTGGACTTTCGTACACCAGTGACTAAAACATACACTACCATTAAGAAACTGTTATCCAGAGACAGTCAAGAAACTATAAACCCACCTTTAGTTTATAAAAACAGGTTTTTAATATCAGATATTGATAAGGCAAATGCTGCTGCAGAGCATCTTCCAAGTATTGTTAGTGTTGAGGACCCCTTTGTTGAAGAAGCCATTGCTCAAAAATCCAAGATGAAGCGCATGTCCCAGATAGACAACAACATACCATATAACAGCCCCTTTTCTCTCCATGAATTGACTACTGTAATCAAGTCACTCCCAAAAACTTCGCCTGGAGATGATGGCATTTACCCTCATTTTATTCAAAACCTACCAATAGACTGGGTGCAAATTCTACTAGGCATCATAAATGAAACATGGGATCATGGCTTGTTCCCCAAATCATGGAAAGACGGTACAGTAAAACTCATACCAAAACAAGGTAAAGATAAAAGTAAGATTGAAAACTGTAGAACTATCACCTTACTACCTGTTGCTGGGAAAATATATGAACGACTTGTCAAGCAAAGATTGACCACAATGATTGAAATAAATAAAGGGCTACAAGATATACAGTATGGATTCAGAAAAGGCAGAAACACAGATGATATCATGTTTAGGTTCTTGAATGATGCCCTATATGCCCTTGAAAATAAAAAAGTCCTTGTTGCTGTGTTTCTGGATGTAAAGGCAGCATTTGAGACCATGGTCCATCGTCAAATCTTGGATGGAGTCCTTGAAGCAAAGATAAGAGGCAGATTATTGGCCTTTTCCTTGTCTTTCCTTGAGGATAGAGATATGTAGGTCATTTTCGGAAAAGCTGCATCATCAAATCTGATACACAGAAAAAGAGGGGTACCTCAAGGGTCAGTTTTAGGTCCTGTCTATTATAACATTAGTGAGTTTAACATCCCCATTGAAACTGGAAACGTCAGAGGGGGTATTTTTGCAGATGATAATTGTCTTTGGGCTGTTGGTAGATCAGTTAATGAAGTAGAATCAATTCTTCAAGATTCACTCAATCAGATAAGCTGTTGGGCTAAGGAAGCTGATATTTCATTCTCAGTAGAGAGAACCAAAGTAATGATATTTACTAGGAAAACAAAAGTCAATAATCCTAAAATCTCATTAAATAGTACTCTACTGGATGTTGTTGATGAAATCAAGTGGCTAGGGTGTTACTTTGACAGGAGACTTACATTCAGAACTCATATAAATCAAACTAAAGCTGCCTGTATTAGGAGGTTAAATATAATGAAGATGATCTGCCACAAGTTGGGGTCCCAAATGTGACTTCTTAATTGAATTCTACACAAAATACATTAGGCCAAAATTGGAATATGGTTCAATAATTTATCAAATAGCCAGTAAAACCACCCTCAGAAAACTGGAGGGTATTCAGAATTCTGCCCTTCGCATAGCATTCCAGGCTCGAAAAACCACACCCGTAACATTCTTAATATCTGAAAGTGGCGTAGCAGACTTAGAGGTACGACGTGTTATCAGTGGACTTAAACACCTGAAGAAAATAAGCATGACTGAAAAAGATCATCCTCTGAAATCTTGCCTGCTGAAACATGGACAACTTTGGCTTTCAACAAATAAAAATAATGGCTGGTCAGCTGGCATTAATGCTCTTAGAGAAAAAGGCATTGAGCCCAAATTATCTGAAATGCTTCATATAAGAGATCTAATACCCACCCCCATATGGGACTACCAGAGTATAGAGTTCTTTGAAGACCTTGAAATCTGGGAAGGGCTGGATCTTGCAAACTCGTTTAAGTACCTCACAGAAGTAAGTTTTACTGACCATATTGACATATATACGGATGCTTCTAAAAATGAAAATGGAGTTGGAGCTGCATTTGTTGTCCCATCCAAGTCCATAGTGCAGAAATTCAAGCCTGATGGAAACTTGACTGTATTTGATGCGAGCTGTATTTGAGTGACCAAGGCTGTAAACTTTGTATCTCTCTCATTTACCCTGGGAGCTAATGTAAGAATCTGCTCTGACTCTAAAAGTGCTATTTCGGCCCTTAAAAGTTTTTATTGGTCTAAGAAACCAGCCCCAGAAACCGTTTTATGCCACACATCATTACAAGAAGTTGTCAATATGGGTATACACTTAACCCTTCAATGGATACCTGGTCATATGGGCATACCAGGAAACGAACAAGCAGATCTGGCAGCTAAAGATGCAACTATATCAGGAGAGGAGACATCCAGTGCTGTAACACCATCTATAGTATATGCTATTAGTTCAATTATACAGAAGTTAAAACACGAATCTTTCATAAATAATCAAGCTAAAAGTTCAAACTGGTTTGTTACCTGGAAACAAAAACAGTTTTTTGAAAAAGAACTTTACAGTAAGTTATCAAGACAACAGGGCAAAATACTATTCAGGCTGCGATCAGAACATGTAGGAACAAATTCATACTTAGCCCGCTTCTATAATGAAAACCCAAAGTGTAGGTACTGTGATCAAGTGGAAACAGTAAATCATCTTGTACTACAGTGCCCAGTCACTGACAGGCATAGACAAAAACTTCATGATCTTATGTGTGTAAACAAACTTAAAGACTACCATGATCTTCTTGGTAGCTCATCAGCAATTGATGAGAATGTAACAGTGATTTCAGCAATAGTTGAATTCTTACACAAGATCTCAAGGGATAAATCCCTATGATTGACTTTCTTTATTTCAGCAGTGTTCATCCAAAGTGCATGATCCTCAAATTGTGATTTTCATTTGTCTTCTTTTAGTCATTCCATTCAAAATGCTTTGGATATTTTTTTATTGTGATAGATTGTCTTAATGCTCTGAAAAGGGAAAACATTTTAATTGCATAGGATAGGAAAATTTCAGTAGGCTAATCAATTTAAAGTCCTAAATTAGCAAGGGAAGTGTTTATTTCACTAAAAAATCATTTGTATACAGTGATTTTTTCTAAAATCACTGTATAATTGGAGTTGTTTGAACTCAGTTATACAGCCCTGTTTTTGGCCTCCTTTAGCCTGTATCCAGTTCCTGATTGCCATTTAGCCTAAATTTCATTTTTTCTATTACTCATTTCTTGTCAATATTACTAAGGGTTCATAGTTAAGCTCTAGAGAAGTCATTGTTAAATAACATGTACTTATGTATATATAGCTTGTTGCTACTTATTCTTCTCTGGGTATACAATTCTTGATGTGGTATAAGCCATGAGAAGGACCTGTAGGCCTATAGAAAAAAATCTGTTTAAAAAAGGGTGATTCTTTATAATTTACATAATAATTATAGTTAACACATTCTACATGCAGCCCTGCTCTACTTTAGCCCCAACCCTCCTAATATAGAAATCTAAAGCTGAAATTACATATTTCCTATTGATTCTGCCAATCTATCCCTCAACCCTAGTACCTGATAATTGAAGCAACTGTGGCAAAACAAAAACTGGAAAAACAAGTCAGCTAAAAGGTTGCAGAATACATTGCAAATATATAATTTGGGCTATATATTTTCAAATTAGGCAGGTTGAGGGTAAATTTTTTTCTTTGTATTTTGACTTACAAATAAAGTGAATATACCACTTGATGCCTTTTTGTATGTTCTTTACAAATATAATAATTGCTTATATTGCTAATTCAAATTTAAGCACTTTTTGACCTAACTTAACTAATTTTGGCAATGAAAAACATACATTATTTTGTCAAAAATGACCAAAAATACATATTTTAATTGAAAATTTGGCATCAAAGAAGAAGAAAACAGCATAGAATTGTAAAATTTATTAATTCAACTTAACTGTGGAAAATCACTGCTTGTGGATTATATAATATTTAGAAAATGGATTAAGAATGAAACAGTAAGTTTGAGACCAATGTTTTAAGCTTTTTTTATACCCAAAAACTAGAAATATTTTGGTCATTTTCAAGAACTCAAAAGTGCTTAAATTTGAACTTGCAATCAAAGCACTTATTATGTTTGTAAAGAACATAAAAAGGGCATCAAGGGGTATGTTCACTTTATAAGTCAAATATATGAACAACAAAAAATTTACCAATTATTAGTATAGAATTGCATGATTTTCTCCTGGGTATGTAGGCTAAATGGAAGGTCACTTACACCTGATCCTGTCCCTACTGTTTTTACTTGGTTGAAAAAAAAAATCCAAAGAAAGTTCCTATTGAAAAGGAGAGCCCAAAAGTGAGATTGAATTTGTCAAAGCTTGGAGGTTTGCCCCTTCAGTCTGTTTAAAGAAAACAGATTCATAATTGAACCTTTGTTCATTCCAATCTTAAGGGTGACCTACATTTGTGACACTTCATTAAATGGTTGTAAAGGGGTACTTTTATTTATTTGTCTTGTTTGTTTTCTACATGATTGTTTTTTTAATCTTTAAATTGATATACATTTCTTACAAATTAATTAGTCACACTGCAGTTACATTTGCAAGTGTTGAACTACTTTGTAGCCCAAGGTCTCAAAATTGCATATAAATTTATTTAAGCTAGGAAACATATAACTCCTGTCTGTTTAAAAGAAAATCAATGGACATAAGTAGGTTTTGATACACTAAATTCCTAAAGCCATGGCAATTAAAACCAAATAATGAATATTAACTTTAAAATACTTGACAATACATAAATATAACAGTCACAAAGAAAAACCATTCACAAAATTTTACTTTTGTGCTCAGTTGCCAACCTGAGCAATTGTCCTAAATTTTTAAACCTTGCAAAACATTCACTAGCCACCTCTTATGACCTACACTCTTGTCTGTACATCAACAATTCATTGAAAAGGAACGACCACCTTACTGGCATTTCTTCCTTTGGACTTACATTTAATTGGTTTAAAAGAAAGCTTCTATGGCTAAGTCAGAAGCCCAGTAAAGAACCAGGTGGTCCTTTAGCCAGGAAGTACAATAGCAAGCTAGGGACCAGTCACCCTATGCTTTTGCATGCCCTTCCTGCTTACTGACCCTAGCTTTCTCTAGGTAACCTTTCAAGGTAGGGCCAGTTCTGGCTGAACCTACAGAGTCACATCACTGACCTTTGTCCCAAACCAAATAAACTGGTAATGCCAGGAATTAAACCTGTGCCCTTTGGACAAAGTATTCTCAACCTAGAGTGCCAGCCACTTAGGAAGGAACAAAAATATGACCAGAAAACAAAAATTATTTGAAAAAAGAAAATATTGGAAAAAAGAACTTAAGTCATAATTCCTACCATTTTTCACTGCTGTCCCATAAACAATATGTATTTCATTTAGACAAATTAATTTTGAGACAGGTATCAACAAAACTCCCATCAGGGATTGTATTTACTTACAATACAATTAGCAATATGAATGCTCAGTTTTGTGATATTCTAGTCTTGAAATAATAAAAAAAGAAAAATCATGTGTTCTATTTGTTTTCTACCAGCTCACTTGAGCAAAATCATTTGTGACAGCAATATACCCATGGTTGGCTTAGAATCTCTCTAAAATCCTTTAAACAGAAGGAATTTAAAAAAGAATTATAGTGATTAGCAAGAAGAATATTAAAATAACTCTCTAAACTTGGAACTTTCTAAGACAACTCTTTAGCACAGCAAATGCAAAACTTTAATGGTGTCCTATGTCTTCTCAAAAAAAAAAAATATTAAAATGTGTCAGATAAATTTTGATATAAGATGCCTCAAAGACTTTTAGTTAAATCTATGAAATGAAGGGCCAGGCATTCCTTTACATTTTATGCAACATGTAAAAAGAAAAACATTCAAATTTTTTTCACAAAAGAAGATTGATTTAAAAAAATAAATGTATTTTTAACAGAAAGCAACTGACATCCATGAAATCAAATAAAAAAAAAATTCATGGAGAATAAATAATATCAGCCATATATTTAACCTACAATGAAGTGGCATATAATATTATGTTTAAATTTAGAAAAACCCAGTATTATGGCTTAAAGTTTTGTTAAATCAACAGGAATTGTCTTTTCAGAACTAAGGCCAGAGAGAAAAAAACTGATAACCAAAAATTGAGGCACCCAAAAATGTCAGGACCCTCTAGAGGGAAAAGAAATGGAGGTAGGTACTTTAAATACCTTCCTGGGACATACTTTAGCCTCTAAACACATCCCTGAAAGTTTCATTTTCCTAACCTAACCTCTTTCAAAGATAGCCAAAAGTAGCTAAAGTAAAATTTTACCCCTACATTACATTAAAAATCCAGTTTAAACAGCAATCTCAATGAATATAGACTATATAATATAGGCATTGACCTAACCATTCTAAATTTTTTTCAACTAAAAATTATAGGCTGGTTTAAAAACAGGCCTGTTTGATTTGGTAATATTTGAATAACTCACCAATGTGATAGCTGCCTTCCTAAGAACCATCGTTTTTAACAACATAAAACTTTTCTTCTGATTCTTTATTAAGCTTAGCCTATGCAAGATGGTCCTAGAGCACCAAAAACCCTTTAAATCCTAAGGAGTATGCATAAGATTTCTTACAGGTCACTGAAAAGCTAATATTATTTCCACTATTAACAGTTTCCTTGTCTTTTCTTTAGACTAAACGATTTCACATGTCTAAAGTTTTTGCCAGTGAAGTGTTCGATTGGCAATTCTGTGTTGACTTGCAAGGTCGACTTCTTACTAAATAAAACGGCAGCAGAGAAAAAAGTCAACTTTTAAGCTAACTTTTTCGAGTCGAATCCAACGCAACTCTGGTAGACTGCTACTACCCACTGCCCTTCCATTTTTGGTTTCTGGGTGCGGCACAAAAAGATGCCAAAATCAGAAAGTGAAGACGGTTTGTTTTACTTTCTAGCAGCCTTATCAAGCAATTATTTTCAAAAAGGAGCTATGAGTCTAACCAAAAATGATAAAGAGGCTTCAAAAAACTCACAGAAATGGTCAAATGAAGAGATTTTCTAACAAATTATCTTTGGAAGAACAAAATTAATAACCTGCAGAAATAGGACATAAAGTTAAAACTTACATTGCCACAGCAGATAAGGTGTCTAGTCGAAATCTTTTGTCAAACAGTTTGTGGTAATGAACTGTAAGTAAAGAGTGATGTAGCTCAAAAGTTACCAAAACTCTAAAAAGCAAAGTCTTGATTACAGTAGATACATCAAAAGAATCAAATTTTGATACTTGAAGTACAGAGAAAATGAATTAAGAAGGGGAAGTCAAGACAATACAAATTAGAAATTGTACAAAGAAGCAAAGAAAATTTGAGTGTTTCATCTATTTCAACCAGAAATTTGTTTCTATTAATATCTCAGTGTCTTCACTTTTTCAATTTTTTTTTGAATCTTCACAAACTTTTTTTGCTGGAATACAACTTCAATAGATTTTTTTTTTGTTTTCTCTATAACTTGGAGGAACGGTATTGCAACCACCCCCTTTTATTTTCATTGCTTGTAGTTTCACTAATAATTGACAATCTCAATAGGAATACTGGAAAGGATTTCCAAGACCCAGTGGCATCATTGGAGGGATGTGGCAGTTGTCCCCGCCCAATAATTTGGAAAGAAATATTGAGTAACTCTAAAAATATTGCTCATTTTAAGTTTTAACTTTGTTCTTTACTTTGAGCAGACATTTTTTTAAAATAATGCATCCTCATTCTTAAATATTAATAAATATGGAAAATAGGGGCTATACTTCCCAATCTTTTTTACATCTATACAAATAAACTGCCTTTGAAACATTATCATTAAGTAATTAGGTGAGCCTAGTTAATAGAAAAATTGCGAAAATTTACAGTGCTTCCTGTTTCGCAACATTTGCTCAAGTCAAATCATGTTCCCCGATAGTTCAGGGTCTTTTACTTCCTAAAACTATTTCAACATAAGATTTCCTTTGTTTTGAAACTTTCAAAAATGAATGTGAATACATCCTCTACATTTGCAGAGAGGACAGACTTGGAGTCGCTGGAAAACAGTAAATTATTGAAAACAAGAATTGTTTTTATTGAAAAACATGAAAAGAAATTATCAAAACAGAAAATAAAACTTAGTGCTTTTTCCAATAATATTTGTAACATAGATAGATAGGTCAAATCGATTGTAGCTTCGTTATAGAAGTGATTAGGTGGAGGGATCAGCCCTAGAAATCAATTATTTTTATTTTTTTACTTCCAATATCTAAATCAAAACTCCAATACGTCTCCAAAATCTCCTATTTGTAACTGAAGTGCCTAGTGAGCACTGATAACGTTCTGTTCCTTGAGTTTTGGATTAACATAATAACCCATAAATTAAGAACTGCCTCTTTGTAAAACACCATGCTAACTTCTCGTCACATTTGCTTTTCTAAATGTTTCTTTTAACTAGCTCCAAAAAAAGATTTAACACACATGTGTTGAGAATTATAACTGTTATTAGTCGCATTTCACTTAACGCCAGGTTCCGAGTTCCAACTCTAGGTCGCGTATTGACAAGCTAAGATCAATGCCACTGCGCTACCACAGGAGACAAGACTCTCTTCATCTAGTTACAGACTTTGTCTTAGTATTTTGAATCCTTTGTAGTTCGAAGAATAAGCGTCATCTATAAGCATCATCTTTTGTGCCATCTATGAGTAATATACACAGAACTATGCGTACTTAAAAGTACAATGTGCCATCAAAGCAGAGCAGTATAGGTTTGCAAAGACATTGGCCTCAAAACGCAAGCAAAACCTACAACAGCAACAACACAGCAAAGTGATATGAATCCTTGGAAAGATCCTAAAATTAAAAACTGTAGGAGTACTCCCCAACGTCAACTTGTTGCTTTAACGCTGACTATTTGTTTTATCAGGAAGGTTCCACGTCCAAAATTATGGTATTTTATTATTTTGATAATGATAACATAAAATTTCTTTCATGCGCAATGGAACTGGAAAATGGAAAAAAAAAATGCATATACGACATAGTGCGCATTACAAAGGCAATATGATAGTAGCTTTAGCAGCACACTACAGGGCTATTGCAAGGATCTTAGTAGTCAAGAAGCGTCGTTGATCCGAAACGAAACTACAACAACCTGAGGAGGCAAAGTTAACTCATCCAATGAAAGACTATTTTGGCAAGAACTCTCAGCTCTTAAATAGTTCAAGGCTGAATAATAACTTTATATATAGCATTGAAGTCAAGTAGAAATAATTATGGTTGGATCAGGAATAATTACTCAATCTCTTGGTAGTTTCACTACCATGGACGGGAGCCATCAGAAATATATTATGTTCAGCTATTAATGGCTCTGTGAAATATTTAGATCTTCTGAATAATTTTTATTTGCAAGAACCAATGAAATGATAAGCTCTCCAGAAAGTGATACAGTCAAAATTTATTATCAACAAGAGTATAGGCTAATTTCCTGTATTTAACGAGGAATATGTTATCTTTTATTTGGTTTCCCAGTAACCCTGCAGCTATTTGTATTGACAGAGATTTAACCTGAGCATTATTTTTCATCTTAACATGCGGAAAACTACGGTTGATCGATCATATTCATTTAACATGAAGGTTGGCTTAATATCTAATTTACATTTCAACAATTTAGTTGTTGGAAAGAAAAGTTGAAACAAACTTTGTTGATACATAATAAAAGCATGTCGACTAAACAAATTAATTAATTAAGAAAAAAAGCTTAATGAAAAACAAAGAACAATCTTTAAACTTAAAATGAGCAAAAACAAAGCCGCTTAATAAGTCAAACTTAAAACAAGCAAAACGACAATGAATTAATAAGCAAAACCTTAAAACTAACAGAACTTTAAGTTAATAATCAAGTCGAACATAAGAATAAATAACATAAAACAGAAAAACTGATTTAAAAAAAGTGTCCATAAAAAAATTGCAAGTCGTAGAATTATTTATTCTGAAGATATAGCGTTTTTTTCATCCATCACATTATTATTGTAATTTTGCTCTGTCTTTGGTTGTTGATAATTAAAATAAAATAAAATAAACGCTATTGAAAATTATTTTCAGCAAACCACAAATGAAATTCTAGCTTTGGAAGGTTGGAGGGATTGTAGCATCCCTTTTATTTGAGGTCGTTCTTGTTTTTATTAATTGGAAAATTCAACAAAAAATGTTTTTCAAAATAAAGTTAAGTGCTATATTAAACCAAAGACATGCAGAAATAAAGTCAAATAATAATTCAAGTGTAAAACGGACAAGTCAAATTTAAACGACCATAAATTCTCACGAACAGGGTAGTGCTTTCTACACCTTCTAAATTCAAGATAATAATGTATTTAATAACATACATATTGCCTATTGCTTAGTTAACTATCACCTTCATAATGCTTTGGAAGTTTCAGCTTGACACAGTAAGCTGTTCCTAAGATACTGCTCACACGCCCTTTTGACGTTCTCTATGTATATATAATGTTTTGATTTAGTTCAATTTTCCCCTCAAAACTTCCTTAAATTGTTCCCTCCATATCCTAAGCCTTCGTAGTAGTCGCTTCAGAAGCAGTATTTGTAGTAGCAGTATTATAGTGGTGGTAGTAGTAGTAGTGGGAGTGGTAGCAGTAGCAGTAGTAGTAATATAAGCGTGCAAATATTTCCTTTTTGGTCAATTCATCATTCCCTGAAAGTTCAATCTTAATACCCCCAGGCATTTGTGAGTTACGCCTTTTTCACAACCTGTATGCACATACTGTCTTTCGATTTATCTCAACACGTCTACCAACACTATCTGAAAGCTTTATCTGAATGCCCTTTGTGTTTTTGAACACTAAAGGACAAACATACCCTCTTTCCCAATAACAAATACTATATTTGAAACAATGAGCGAGTAAAGATTGTTGCAAATGTGAATATTGTTGCTTTCCTAGACAAGCTATATATTAGTGTATTTCCCGTATTTAATGTTTTATTACTTTAAGGTTGTATTCACTGTATGTAGTGTTTTGCTGCCTGTTTCTGCCTTCCTGTATCTTCCAGGCAGAAGTTGACCATGACCAAAACCTGCCAGCCAATGAGGGGCTAATTTAGGGGTCGTGGAACTGGAATGCTTATACCTGGAACTTAAAAGAGAAGAAGAGGCAAATGACAAAACTAGTGGACAGTTCAGCTTTAGAGCCAATAGTGACAACAAGTGGCTAGAGGAACACCAGTAGAAAGTTCGAGTAACCTCCATTTTTCTTTCATATACGTTGAGCTGGAAAAATTTACCAGTAACATCCACATCAACTGCCGTTGGAGAGTTCCAGTAACCTCTACTAGCCAACTATAGACGGTGAGCATGGAGGGTGCAGTAGCTACCTCCAAATTAACTCTGCCGGCCGGTGCAAGTTGACTTTAGCTTAGATTCTTCACAACTTCAAGAGACGTACGAACGAGGAAGAGAAACGCTGTTCACGAGTGTGTATTAGTATTTTATATTGTTTATTTGGTAACTAAAGCAGTTTTAGCATCATATGGAGTAGATACAAACTCTGCCTACCACGCTCCCCAAAGTCTTGTTCTCGTGGAGGCTTGATCATCCCCTACTGGGAACCAATAAGACGGTATTTCTTGAGAGAAATACCCCACACTTCACAGGCGAATTGAATAGCTTCCAGTCCTTGCCCCGAGGACTGTGGTTCAGGTGACATCCACAAAGATACAGTATCTGGATTTTTGAATTAAGTTGAACAAAATTGCTATCTCAAACTTGTGATTGGATCTATTTGAAGATTTAATGGGCGCGGGATGGGTGATAGCATTCAATGTTGATTCTTTAAAATCGTACTAGAACATCCAATTTCCAGTCGAATGAGCTCAGTCCGAAGCTTCTACGACAACTTCTTCTATGCGAACTGTTTTGGTGAAAAGACAAGAAAAATACATTGTGCCCACATCGCTCTTCACTTAGGAAGCGCTATTGCACTGCCTATGATTCCACTCAAAACATGGCAGAGAGGAAAGTTTCACCCTGATACTCTGATTCTTTTTGGAACACCATAAATCAAACTTATTTCCCTTTTCCAGAAAACAGACCCTATAAGTGAGTAATGGAAAACTTTCAGAGCTTACAGGTCTCGTCCCAGGGGCTGTGAGAAGGTATATTTATTGGGACGAAATGGCTACCTGAAAAATTTTAATGGATATCTTTTGGAGTAGGCCATCTAAAATGGTTATGGCAGAGACGTTGGTATTCCCACAACTACTTTTGATTCTTAAAAAGACAGCAAAAACTTTAATTTTCAGTCGAATGAGTCCCTTCCAAAATTTCTATGACAAATTTTGCAATATGATGTGACCCGAGGAAAAAAAAGAAATAAGTAAACCTTGAACCCATATTGCTCATTGCTTAGTCAGCACTATTGTCCTACTTTAGCACAATAGTGCTACAGGCTTTACTCATGAAAATAATCAAGTTTTATGAAAAATACAACAAAATTGAACATATATATTTTTTTGGTTTTTAACAAGGTTTTATAAACAAAACTTTGATTAGTTGTATGATTTTACACATTACAGGTGACACTGCAGGCTTTTGTATAGTCTCAGGGAACGTTTTTCCCATTCTTGTTTGTGATAACTCCCTTCGTTTTAAGTTTGAATTTCTTTTTCATTTTCATTTTTGGTTGTTTTAGGTTTCAGTCATTCAATTATAGCAATGTTAGTTCGTTTGAGTTTTAATCTTCACACGACTTTATTTATGTGGGTCTTAGGAAAGCCTCTGTATCCTATGGTCCTAAAAGAAAACCACAGAAAAAGACATCCAACTTCTTCGGTCGTAATTTTAACTTCAGTTTCATTTTATTTGTTTACTTGAACTCCAGTAAGGGATCCAAACTGGAGAATAAGACTAAGAAGAAACTTACCTAAAAGTTTAAATCTGAATAATCTTGCACCAGAGGGTCTCGAGCACTTTTAGAAGTGCATCAGCTAACGACCTAGATAATCTTTTGCTGATGACAACCTAATAGCTTCAAGCCTTTTTAATAATAAAAGTACATATTCAGATCATCGATACCATCCGTGGTTGCCAAATACCGACGTTTCAGGCGAAGGAAAATTAAGGGCCAAAAAGGGTATTGTTTGCTTGAAAAGAGTGAAATCAAAATACTTGTGTGGAAAAATCTGAGGCCTTGCACGTGATAGTTTCTCAAAGGTAACCTTAGGCTTTTAAGATTCCGAACCATAAGATGTTTTTACCCCTTCGAATCGGTGTCAATATCTGGCGATAAGGGCGCATTTTCCGCGGGGGGCATTTCCCACGGCGAGAAATTTCCTCCAGGCGGGAGGAAATGTTCCACGGCTATTTTCCTTGGGGGCATTTTCCGGGGAGTATTTTCTGCGAGGGGAGATATTTTTGGTGGGTGGTATTTTATAGGCGGTGATTTTTGCGGGGTTTGTTTGCCGGGGTTATTTACTGGCTGATTATTTTTCGGGGGAGGGGGGTACTTTCCGGGGGTAATCGCCAGGGGGGAAGGAAAATGCCGGCCACCGTCAAAAGAGCGTATCAGCAATGTCTTTGGAACGGCTTACCGTATCAAGATGATACTAGAGAATAGTGAGAGGGATGTTCAACAGGCCAAAAGCAGCATGTTTGTGCTACTGCTGCTACTACTGTTATTACTACTAATACAAAACTACTACTGCTGCTACTACTGCCACTACTACTGTAAAAGTAGTATTATTAATACTAAGGGTATGAAGGTGAAAATTTGAGAGAATATAGAGGGAAAATTTCCTCTAAATCAGAACACACTAAGTACATGCAAATTATCAAAAGGACATATCTAAGGAGTGGATTTTGGGAATTAAGTTGGATCTTTCAATAAATGTTGAAAGGGGAAGATAAATTGACTAAAAAGGCAATATGTGCACGCTACTACCAAGGATACTGCCACTACTACTACTACTACTTCAACTCTTTCTATTACAGCTTTCCCAGCGCTAATGGTATTAAGATAAAAATTTCAGGAAGTGTTGAGGGAGAAGCTCAACTAAATTTTAAAACACGCTATGGATATACAGGTTATCAACAGGGTATATCTAAAATACTTTACTAGATATATGAGCTGGGAAGTCGTTTACTGAAAGCAATATATATTTTAAGTGATTTCTCTTTTACCATTACAACATTGAAATATAAATAAATTACCAAAAGCTCTCGAAATTAATGTGATTATATTTTGTAATATCAGTCTAGTTTTATCAGGCTGATATATGCTAAAGTGCCATTCATACTACTACTACTACTATTACCACCACTACTACTGCCTCTATTACCACTACAGCTACTGCTTCTTTGGTGAGTACTACCAAGGCTGAGGATATTGAAGTGAAAATTTGAAGTTATGTTGTGGGGAGAGTTCAAATAAACCAAAAGATAATATATGCATGCAGATTGTCAACTGGGCGTATGAGCGATATCTTTGGGACGGCTTTCCGTATCAAGCTGAAATTTCTTGGGCAACATGATAGGGATATCGGAGAAATTTTAGAGTAGCCACCACCCTTCTCGCTATTTTAAGGCTCCCCCTCTGCTCAAACACTGATTGAAAATTTTGGAATTGTCATTTTGTCAAACTAGTCAAAAGGTCTAATATTTATACTACCAGGAATGCCCCGAAGGGAGGCTTGCAAATTATGCAATTTTCTCATTGTTTACGTACAGGATTTAACATCGAGATTCTGGGGAGGGGCAACCCAATGGCCCCACGCCACAAGCTTGCTTTCTTAAGACACCAGGCTCCACTCACCTTTTTAAGATGTCGTAACTATGAAGTGTCATTTTCTTGACTAGGTACACAGAAAAAAAACGTCGATTTTAGTACTGCTAAAGTAGAATTTAAATGACTCTAGACTTTTATGGGTAGGGAGGAAAAAGGGATCATTAACCAAACTCTGTTTTTAGTGACTTTTGTAGAGATTCTGTAATGATTTTTGTCGAAATTTGCAACTTTTTATTTTCAAGCTTGTATTTTGAATATACCACTCAATTATTACGTTTCCACAAATTAATACATAGCATTTCTGTACCCACCGTCTTAACAAAAACTGCAGTTATCATTGTTAGTTGGGTTAGATGGGTGATATAAACCACGAACCTTTTTGTTCACAAGGTGGTTAAAACCCTATAGAGGCATCCCTCGCTCCCGCCCACCCCGAAGAACTAGGCCCACGTTAACAATGGTTTGTCACTTTTTCTTTTTCCTACGGAATTGCACAGGTTATCGAAGCTTCCGCAACGAATTCCTTTCTGAAATGTGCCAAAATTCACAAGTTCATTGCTTACTTTTCCAGACCGATTGTTTTCACATGAAATTATGTTCGACTCCCCAGGAAATAACTCAAGGTGTGTTCTCTCACTTGGCTAATGCTTGACAGCATAGGAAAAACTAACAAACTCGAGCCGTTAAGTGCCTCTCATTCCATCGAATTTGAGACGGTCATCAAGGAAAAAGAAAAAATAGAAACTTAGTTATTACAATGAAACGAGGCCACCCAAGATACTTGCCCTATTGTATATAAATATTAAACTAATCATTTAAGTAAAGAAAAATGACGAACAGGTGAGGAAATCAATGTTGATAACTTAATTTAACATTATTAACCATTAAATTGTTTAGGGCAATTTCCTATTTATTCCCTGAACGATAATGAGTAGAGATAGTTATGACACGTATATAAGTGTGAAGTTGAAGGCGGGCGGAGAAGGCATTGCCTCAGGAGCATTACTTTGTGTCTTTTAGAATTAAAAATCTTGGTGTGACTCCGATTTCAACGAGATGTAACATCCGAGCCACTCTCTCCACCGTTAGCGAAATATATTTTGATTTTGAAAGTCTATATTGCAGTGTATTTGTATTTATAAAATAAAGCTCAGAAATTCTAAGATACACAGATTGAGGAAATAAAACAGTAATTCTGAAATGAGTGATCATTGAGTTTTTATTTATGACATTTGTATCATGTAATTCTTAGTAATTGACACTTAGTTATTTACGACTATTCATTGAGTAATCCCTGTTCATAAGTCACAAGTGCTTTAACGTGTCTCTATTTGCACGGTTGCAGCAAAGGAGTCTATTTGCAGGTTGGAAGGGACACGTAACCATGCACTTTGCTTTTTACCCCCGATCATGTAGATCAAAACTCCGTGCATGACTATTTTCAACAAACTATGCCATGGCCAAAACTTGTAAAACCTACACTGAACACTTCTTGGCGTCTATATTACAATTTCATATAAAACAAAAAAAAAATCTAAAAGTAAGTTGTTTTTATTGAAATTTAAAATATACAGAGGTTATACTGTATATGAAGGGGGATTCCCCTTCTCAACCCTTCGCTCGTTACTCTTGAGTTTTTTAAGGGCTTTACAAAAGTTTTTGTTAAGGTCCTTGTGCTTCTGAAGTAGTTCTTAAGAAATTATGACAAATAGTCAAAATTTCCCGTAGAGAGTGAGGGGATAAGGGGGAGGGGACAGCCCCTCTTATATGCCAAACAATTTCTTGTTGTCTTAAGTTTTTAAGGTACTGGTCTATTATATAAAATTAAATAAAAAAACTAGTTTTTTTTAACTGAAAGTAAGGAGCGTAAAACGAACAGAAATTATTCCATATATAAAATGGGTTGTCCCCTCCGCAATCCCTCACTCTTTGCGTTAAAGTTTTTTAATTGTTCTAAAAAGTAGAATTGTGGCAAAGAGTCAAACTTTAGCGTAAAGAGCGAGGGATTGCGGAGGGGACAACCCATTTCATATACGAAGTAATTTCTGTTCGTTTTAAGTTTTAATGTCGCTCCTTACTTTCAGTTAAAAACAACTAGTTTTTTTATTTAATTTCTGAACGTTTTTTAATTAATGCATGTTTGATTTTGGCTCTCTACACATAAATTATCAAATGACATTTGCATATTAATTCTTTTTTTGGCTAAATGGCTTTCTCTTAGTTTTGATCAGACGATTTTGAGAAATAAGGGGTGGAAAAGGAGGCCTAGTTGCCCTCCAATTTTTTGGTTACTTAGAAAGGCAACTAAAACTTTTATTTTTAACGAATGTTTTTATTAGTAAAAAATATACATAACTTAACAATTAACTTACGTAACAAACTATTATTATCTGATATTTTTGTTATGTGTATGAGGGGGTTTGTCCCCTCGTTAATACCTCGCCCTTTACACTAAGTCAAGTTTTGTCCCAATTCTTTAAGAATAACCCCTGAATCAGAAAGGCCGCAGAATAAATAGTTGAAATTACTAAAAATACTTTAGCATAAAGAGCGAGGTATTGATCTCCTCCTAAATACCTCGCTCTTTATGCTAAAGTATTTTTAGATCCCCTCATATGCGTAATGATCTCTGTTCGTTTTAAGTTTTAATGCTACTCCTTAGTTTCAATTGAAAAAAAAAACTTTTTCATGTTTATTTTTTCATCGTTTTTTTTTATAGTAATGCTAGAGAATCCCGCGCCGTTTTCATTGAATTTATCTTCCCCCATGACATATTCCTCCAAGGAAAGATCCTCCCACATAGCCCCCTCCCCTCAACCCCACTCCCAAACAAAAAATCACCCTGAAAACGTCTGTACACTTCCTAATAACCATTACTGTATGTAAACACTGGTCCAAGTTTGTAACTCGCAGCCCCTCCCCCAGGGACTGTGAGGGAGTAAGTCATCCCCAAAGACATAGTTATTATGGTTTTCGACTATGCGGAACAAAATGGCTATCTCAAAATTTTAATCCGTTGACTTTGGGAAAAAATGAGCGTGGGAGGGGGCCTAGGTGCCCTCCAATTATTTTGGTCACTTATAAAAGGTACTAGAACTTTTCATTTCTGTTAGAATGAGTCCTCTTGCGGTATTCTAGGACCACTTGTTCGATACGATGACCCCCGGGAAAAAAAACAAAAACAAAAACAACTAAACACGCACCTGTGATCTGTCGTCTGGCAAAAAATACGAAATTCCAAAACTTTGTAGATAGGAGCTTGAAATTTTTGCTGTAGGGTTCTCTGATACGCTGAATGCGGTGGTGTTATTTTCGTTAAGATTTCATGACTTTTAGGGGGTGTTTTCCCCTATTTTCCAAAATAAGGCAAATTTTCTCATAATCGTAACTTTTGATGACAAAGACTAAATTTCATGAAACTCATATATTTAAAATCAGCATGAGAATCCGATTCTTTCGATGTATCTTTTAGCATCAAAATTCCGTTTTTTAGAGTTTCGTTTACTATTGAGCTGGGTCGCTCTTTACTACAGTTCGTTACCCCGAACTGTTTGAAAACACATTCGAGAAGTGACGTTTGGTGACGATACAATATGATGAAAATAGAATACTTTATTAGCAAAATTGTGAAGGTCAATTGTTGACCTTCACACCAGTTGGTTTGCTTTGACTAGTGATAGAATATAGTCTCTCACCATGGATGTTCAAATTAAGATTTGGGATTTGTCAAGGACCGAGGAACATGCAATTGTATTTTTCCAGGATAAGGGGCTGTTGCCCAAAACAAAACACTGCGTCAATGGACACACCATGACTTATTACTGTTACGAGAAGCAACGTTTTTAACCAAAAACGTTATATAGGTAAATTAACCAAACTTCACTTCTCGAGTGTGTTTTATATAGTAGACAAGTAACGTTTTTACTATTGCTCCTTGCTTTCATAAAAAAAAAAGTTTTTTAAATTTAATTTCTGGTAGCAAATCATGCCCAGGCCTAACCAAAATATGATATGGGGTACCAGCCCTTTAAGCCCTCTACTAATAATTATATTTAATCGGTCCTGTCCTGCTTTTTCCGTTTTTCTGCTTAGGACATTGAGATGTTACATTTTAATTACAATTTTTGGCAAAACTTGAACACTAGTCAGAATTTTTTATGAACAGTTTTGTTGAATAATTCCTTAATAATTTTTTTACTACGGAAATTCAGGAAAACAGAAAGGAGTATTATTATTCATATGGATAAAAACACTGCGTGACATTTGATCTCCTTACAACTGAAACTTTCACCACCTCTACAGTGGGGTGTGCTGATGTTCAAACATGGTATATTGTATACATCTGTTTAAATACATAAAAACATTGTATGTAAATAGTAAAACAGAAATATTACCATGTAAAATTGATGAAAACTGAACTCCTGGAAGAACTTAAAAGCCCCCCTTTCCCGAATGAAATTTCCCGGTGTGGCTCGTGATGCCCTGCTTCGCCTTTTCCACCTCTGTATCGGTTGGTAGGTAAACGCAACATAGAAGCAGATGAAACAGTTCATGATGCATAGAAGCAAATTGTTGCTATGGGAGGAGCACTATTATTTCCCCCTTTCATCAATTATAAAGGCGTACACCGAAAACATTCCCAAGAATCAAGAGGGATTAGGTATCTATTCCTAAGGTTTTCTGATATGGTAAATCCAACGATATGATTTTCATTGAAATCGCTTGATTTTTAAGTGGTGTTTCCTTCCTTTTTCAAAAATCAGGCCAATTTTTGCCGACTGGTCGGTTTTTATTGAGGACATTAAACTTAGTGAATTTTATATATTTGGAATCAGCCTAGACTGGCAATTTTTCGATTGTATTAGTTGTTAACAACACTTTTTTTTTAATTTCAGTTACTATTGGCCCTAGTTACTCCTCACTTACAGTTTGCTATCATAATCTGTTTGATATAGTATTTGAACTGGAATAATCAGTAACCTTTGAAATAACGATACACTACTTCGGGTGAAAAACAAAAGCCATTTTTGAAATATTATATTAGTGTAACTCAACCCCCGCTCGATTTAACCTATTTAACATAACCCTTGTTCAAGTCAACCCCATTCAACTCAATTCTTGTTTAGCTCGACTCCTAACCAGTTTAACTCCTGTTCAATTCAACCTCCGTCGAACTCAACCACACATAATCCCAATGCAACTCAATCCACACTTAACTTAACCCTCATTCAACTCCATCTTATTCTTTAAATTTGCTGGGTTTAATGAGATCTGAAGATAAAAATAAAATATAAGCACAATTAGATTCCTCATTTTGTGTTAAATATCATTGTTGCTTTTATCACAATGCAACGGTCCCCGAAGGTCTCAGACACAGTCCTAATAATATATTTGTCTCCTGTTTAGTATCTCGTGGTAAAAAATGATAAATGAAATGATTTTTAACGGGGATAATAATGGAACGCAGCATGATAATCCGATTAATAGAAATATACTGCAATTTAAAAGTGGGAATTTCATTATTCTAGTAGATCCTTTTACCATTTTTTTATATATATTTAGGGCTATCCAGGACCGGGACTTGGTGTTTCCCTCCCCTGGTAAATAGCCTTTAAAAATAATCTCCCCCCACAGAAAATACCCTCCCGCAGAAAAAAAATTTCCCCAAAAAATCCCCCTCCCCCGTGGCTTGTTGGTCTCCAATGACTTTCGACTTATAAAAAAAAAGAACTCCCAATTGCTATCTTAATGAGCACCTTCAAAAGTTTATGCAATCACGAGCTGGAGTTAGAGATGAGCAAGGGGTAGTCCCCATCTTATACGGAATAAATTCTGCTCATTTCGGGGTTTAATGTTACTCTTTACTTTCAAAGCAACAGGAAAGACCAGAAATGAAAAGGGATTAAATATCAATTTAACATTTTTTATGCGTTTTTGAAAGTTTCTCCCCCCCCCTGCAAAAAATACCGCCCTTCAACGAAAGTCTTAGATACCGCCTGGGGATCAAATATTAGTTTCTGCCTCCACCTTCCTCGGGTCTCTCCCTTAAAACGAATTCTGTACCTATGTGAAGGTTCAATGAGAATTAAGATGTTTTGGCGTAAAAATGTACTCTTTGAGGCATGTCCCTCCCTCCCTAATTACAAACAATTAGAGAACCTTGTTGTAGAGCTTCGAAGCCCTTGCATGCAAATGTTACAAATTGTAGAACAACAAGAAATTTACCTTGGACAGTGAAACTTGTTTAGACATTAAAAATGTTTTTTAGATAGTTAGGGAGGGAGGGAGATACCTTAAAGGATGCGTTTTGATGCCAAAACATCCCAGCTCTCATTGAGCCTTCAGATAAATACAGAAATGGCCCTAAAGGAGAGACGTGGGGAGGGTGGAAGTAAAAGTTGACATGTAGTCCCAAGGACGATATCCAGCACTTTTGTTTGGGTGAGTTATTTTTTAGCAAAGAGGGGGCGGGGGTACAAAGAAAACCTTAAAAATGCATCAAAAATATGAAATTGATATTTAATCCCCCTTGATTTCTGAGAATATTTCTGGTCTACGCTGTTATTATGAAAATAAAGAGTCGCAGAAACTTCAGAAGGTGCTCATTACGTCAGAAATTGAGAGTTCTAGTCCTTTTTTTAAGTCGAAAATGATTGGATAGGAATCAGCAATGGGGCGGGGTATTTCTCGTAGGACGGTGGGGGTTTTCCAAGTTTTTAAATTTTTTTTTTCTAGGGAGATATTTTCCGTATGTGCCGTCGGGTATTTTTCGTAGGGGATGTATTTTCCGGGTAAGCGCCTAGCCCCATTCAAGATCATCGGGGGGGGGATGCATCGTTAGGAAGTTGACTATGATATTTAAAAAGAACGTAAAATAAGGAATCTAGCGGTACTACTGTTACTCTATTAGCATGTTTTCTTTAGATGTAGTCAATCGTAACAAATTTCCCCCGTCTAATCTAATCTAACCTGTTGTAGGTTTGGATATGAATGGAGGTTGAATTATATTGGGGCTGAGTTGCACGGGACTAAGTTAATTGGGGTTGATTTAGCTGAGGGTTGGATTAGTCGAGGGTTGAGTTACATGGGAACCATGAAGTCCGTACTCAAATACATTTTGATTTCGGACAGTCATTTATTGGTCTCATCGAAGTTTAATTGCTAAAATTCATTCGTGGAACTGAAGTCTAAATAATACAGAACTGATGTTTAGCAGCAAGAGGCCCAACAGGGTTGGAATTACCAATTTGGGAAGGGGAATTGGTAGCGACGTGAGCCAGTTTGGGTCTTCTAATCAGTCAAATGGAATTAGTGTTTGACTTTGAATTTAACAAGGTAAGGCATGTCTACCTTTCAATAAAACGTATAATTGAAGCTTCTATTTCTTATGGGCTTTTTTGATAATTAAAACTTGCAAATTTTAAACCAAATTTTAAAACCAAATTTCTAGTAAATCTGAAAACTGAAGAGGGGAAATTAGGTGAAGCTGAGAAGTAGCGAGCCCCTATGAGAGTCCATCCATTCAGTACCCAAAAATTACTTGTTCCGTAAGTTTCAAGCAGACCTGAACCAGGGATGGGAATAAGGAGGAGGCAGGGTGTTCTCTCCCTGGAACCTCCATAGATTTTGAAAAATATTGCTTTTGGCATTCTCATTACAAAAAAAGCCTCTCGTCTAAGTATTTGCACTGAAAATTTGAAAAAAGCAACAAAATTGTCCCCTTTCCCCTATTTTAAAAAGAAACATTTGCCTCCTCCCATATATTTTCTTGAATTAATGTCAATGACCACAGCCCTTTTGCGTAAAGGTAGGAGAAAGATGGTATATCTCTGAAAATATTCATTCCCACCACCATTGGGCCCAGATTACCTGTCACCGAAATTTCAAGCCTGTATATTAAGAAAATATGCCTGCTTACCTTTTTGCTGAAAAGCTAGTGGGTGGGAGGGGGTTATGAAGAGGTTAAATGCTGCTTTTGTGACTCCTATTACACATATAGAAAGCTTTTTTACAATCTTACCTTAAACAAGGCTCAACATGCCCAGTGTTCTGCTACAAATTTGTCAGGAAGAGGGCCGGGTTATACAGGAGCCTCGATGCCACTTTCCTGCTCAAATACTGCAGATTGAAAATCTTTTTTATTTCTTTTATTTAATTAAAAGTGCAACGTGCCTACCTTTTCCCTAAAATCATTCCTTGGTTTCAATTTAATAAAATGCCATATAGCTCGCACCTGCCTCTCCACTAAACAAATGGTAGTGGAAGAGGTGGGAGAGGCAATGGTCCCAATTTGGTCATCTAGTCAGGCATATTGAAAAAATGGATACATGTAGTTCAAGCATTGTGCGACACGCTTACTTTTCTCTTAAAAAGTCCCAGAGCAGTGAAGGTGTCTTTGGTATTTCTCCAATCATACCAATTGAAAATAATTGTATGATCCTGGTTCAAAAGACGTACAGCATGCCTACCTTTCTGCTAGGAAGTCGGTAATAAGAAGGACAGGGGAGGTAAGGCTTCCACTACCATAGGGAAATTATAGTCAAAGTTTTATAGGCCCTTTTAATGATTATTTTCTTGTCAAGAGATTACTCTCTTGACACTGGAATACTTGGGAAATGCATGATAGAAGGCTCTCTATTCCTTGAAATTGGCAATTACGACAGTTTCTTCTAAGAAGTGAAATTAGCTTGCAAAAACATTATTGACTTGAGACGCTAATTTACGGATTGGACATCAACTAAGGCATATATAAATAAGTAGCAAATCTATCTTGTTTCGCCGCCGAGATTTGAAATAAGTACCGGCAGGTGCCGCTTGAAAGTATCACATTTCCCCTTGTCTTGAGAATAAAGGCATCATTCTTTCCTCGGATGCTATTCATCATCTATCCAAGAGATATAATTGCAACATAAACAATAACTTTTGGCAGGTAAGAAGGAAGTAAAGAGAAAGATATAGTGATCCATATAAAAGATTAGCTTACAAAGTCACTAAAAAAAGAATATAATTCAATTAATACTTCACATTAACATTATAAGGGATATTATGTGTAATAACTGTCAAAGAAGGATCGTCAGTAATTAGATTCTTGGTTGTCACTTGTTTTAGACATTTAAAAAATTCAAAATTTAGCCCTCAATTCCCACTTAAAACATGATTTGTGGCACCAAATTCCTATGAAATGCTTCTAATGTTTTCACCAGCTTCTTCGCAAGGGCGCTAATCAACCAGCTAATCGCGACAAACTGTAGGCACGGAGCGACTGATTGTCACATTGTCACAAAAAGATGATTGTCACAAAAACGCTTAAAAAGAGAGTTTTGATGAAAATTTATGCGTCAAGATAATTGGCTTTTTACAGTTAGTTCAAATATGTAAAATTCATTAAGCTAAAATTAATCACCAAAGGTTATGAGCTCGAAGAAAATTCAGTGTTTTTTTGAAAAAGGGACATAACACCCAAGAGGGCTAGCGATCTTGATAGAAATTATATCATTTAATTCGGTGTGTCAGGCGATCATTATTGCAGAGTTTTAAGTCCTTATCTACAATTGAATAAAAAAAGTTTTTCAACTAAAAGTAAGGAATAACATTAAAAATTAAAAGGCATAGAAACTAGTCCGTATATGAGGAGGCTGTCACCACCTCAAACCCTCACTCTTTTCGCCAAAGTGTTTTAGTGCTTAAAAAAAGCTTATTATTCCAATTCAACGGCCTTTGGTTTCAACAACATCGTGCTTAAGGAATAGAAACAAAAATTTAAACTTTTTTTTAAAAAAGAGCTAGGGGTTAATGGGGGGTCACCCCCTTCATAAGCGGACTACTTTCTGTTCATTTCCAGTTTTAATGCTACTCCTTACTTTCAGTTGAAAAACTGTTTTTGAAGTTTTGATCGTTTTTATATCATGCTCAGACCTAAATAAAATATGGAGTGAGATACCGGCCCCGTGAGCCCCCGAATTCGCACTGCTAAAATGTATGCATCAATAATTGTAAATTTACTGGTAGTGTCCCAATTTTTAAGTTTTTCTGCCTAAAAAATTAAAATATTGGATTATAATTGAAAAGTTTCGACAAAATTCGAATGCTACATCAAAATTTTCAGTTAACAGTAGTTTTTTGAATAATTTCTCAATAACATTTTTGCTTCACAAGTTTGGGTGGGAAGAGGGGGATAATAGAATTCATATGTTTAGAAAACTTGAGTGGCTTTTAACCTTCTAAGGCCCTCGCGTCCTCAACAATGGGTTTTCTGATGTTTAAATACATTGTATACATTTTGTTAAATACACTGAAACATTGTATATGAATATGTAAAGAGAAACATTAATATTTAAAGTCGATGAAAACAGAGTTCCTGGTTCCAATTGCCAACAAATTCTCCCATCCCCTAAGAAATTTCCTGGTAAGGATCGTGATGTCCCGCCTAGATTTTCTACTTCTACGCCTTTAGGCATTAACATGTAATATTTTGTGCTATATTGAAAAAATACTACAATGGGAGTGGCAATATTACCCTCCCGACCTCCCACAGCACAAATGATGAAGGCAGAGACCAAAAATACTCCCGAAAATCAAGAGCGGTTAGATATGAATTTCTACCGCTCCCCTTTCCGAAAACTCATTCTATGTTTATCTGAGGGCTCAATGAAATTTGGAAATTAAAATTGTCTCTTTAAGGGAAATGGCATCCCGAGCCTAGGAATGACTTGCCACTCCACCTTCATAATAGGCGGTAGGCACTTAAATTTCATTTCATGTAATTTTATGTAATTTAAAGCAAGCCAGTTCGGTTAAATGAAACTTTATACCAACTTTCAGAATTTTTTTTTCAATAAGAAGAGATGTATAGAACAAAAATCATACCGTATATGAGGAGAGCTGTTCCCTCTCCATTCCCTTGCTCCTTACGTTAAATTTTTTTAGCACTTTAAAAAAGATCCTTATTCCTTTTAAACTGCCCTTGTGTTTCAAGAGTCGTTCTTAAAGAGTTGGACAAAAAGTCAAACTTTAGCGTAAGGAGGGAAGAATTGAAGATGGGGAAATCCCCTCACATTTAAAATAATTTCTGCTTGTTTTAGGTTTCAATGTTCCTCCTTCATTTCATTTGAAAGAAATTACTTTATTTCTTTTAATTTCTGATTGTTTTTTAAATCGTGCCAGGAAATCCACCTCCCCCTCCGTGGAAAATTGCCTCTACGAAACTTTCCTTCTTGAAAATGTCTTCGACATAATACCTCCTCTGGTATGTTCCCCCAGACACTTCCGTTCGAGCTGAAAATCCCCATCCCCTAGAAAATTTCTTGCGGGCAATTCTTCCTGGAAAACCGTCCTTACTTTTATTTGAAAAAAAAGTAACGGTTTTTCAATTGATGCCGGGAATCCCAGCACCTCTGTGGAATTCTTTTTCCTAGAAATCAACCCCCCACCCAGTGGAAAGTGTCTCATTAATAGAATTCTCCTATATAGAATTCTTCCCGCATAAATACTCCATCCACGTATAAATACCCCCAATAATTCCCTCCCGCAGAAAATCTCTTCTAGATAGACTTAAATTCTCAATCTGAATAAAATTGCAGGAATATTTAAGAAGACGTGTAATTTCAACTAAATGAAAGATACGTCCAAATCCTGTAAATGGGCCAATTTTCGATATGGAGACCATACTTGTAGCAATACTTCTAATATTTGAGATGATGCTTTCCCTGTCACATATTTGAATTCGATTTGGACTCAAAACGAAGAACAAACTTGACTTAACATCCAATTGACGACATGTGTTTTACACCCTTCTCCTTTGATTGATATACAGCATTAGAATTTGATAGGTTTCAACAAAGAAACGAGGAAAGATGATCGAGTCATTAGAATCTAACAGCTTTTATCTTAGAAAGTCAAAATTATAAACAATAATACCCCATTTTGCTTGGATCACCAACAAATATGTCAATTTGTACACCAAATATCCATGAGAAAGTTTATCCTAGCATGTGATCCACATTGTTTTTTCTTTCTTTTTAGCGAGAGCCCACCCAGGTAAGAGGGTGAATCGGCAACCTCTCTTTTTCACGGTTCACACATAATTGATGGAGTGTGACTAAAACAAAATTATGGACGAGGACGAGGGGTAAATTTAAGCAACACCATATTCAAGATTAATACGTTTAAACGAATTTTGGAATTGAATAAAGTTTTTATTACTTCCCTCAGCTGGACTTCAATCACCGTATCCAACGCCATGAAAAATAAAAAATGACTTAGTTTTATATTAAAAGTAAAGACGTAAAATTAAAACTTCAAACGAGCTCTTAATGTAACTTCTGAAAGATATCAGACGTAAAATAAACATAAATTATTGTAAACAATGCAAAGAAAGTGAAATGGAATGGAAACTTAAAATAATAAAGTAAAGCTTAAAAATAACAGAAATTAGAACAAATAAGTGTAGTTCAGCTGTCCCCAAACACCCATAGGTTGAAATGTCATTTCCACATTAATTAAAACAAAATAGATTGCTTAAATCTATTCGATTTAAATTGTTTGCTTTACGAGTAACGAAGTCACTCGCTACTTACAGTTCGTGACCAATAACTGATCGACTTTACTTTTGTTGTTATTGCCAAATATTGTTTTTCTCCGCTTTCTGAACTAATCAGGACATGCAGAATGGACCTAAGGTAAATTATCGAGAACAATAAATTTTGAAAGCAAAATCTAGATTTATCAATTCTTAGTGCCGAAAATTCAATTTAATTTTCACGCTGATGAGCTTTAAGATTTGGGGCTATGAAGACACCTCAATAAAAATTTCTGGACCAATAAAGCCTAAATAGGAGATAAATTAGACTCCATGATTCTCGACGTCCGATTTATATTTATCTATTTTTTTTTTAATCCTACACGTAATATGTTTTTTTTTTCTTAAATGACCTATAAATATATTTATTTAAACTAAGAAACAATTACAAAATAGTAATACAATAAGGTTCTCATAACAAAATAGCGGATTAATATGTGTCTGTATTCAAGATTGTAACTGGATGGGGATCAGGAAGGGTTCAGCCCCGTAGAAGGCTGAAAGTTATGATTATTTTATATCTATTTGAATAAGATTCCCTACCATTCAAAAAATCTACAGTAAAACTATTATTAAACTTTGTTGCAAGAAGTTGCAATTATTCGAAAATTTGGACAGAGTGTCCAAAATTCAAATATCATGCCAAAATCTTTGTTCTGAAGTATAAAAACTAAGAAAAAAACTTTGCAAAAATTCATATTAGATTAGTACTACGTGAATACATAAGTACATGAGGTGTATAGTAATGTATTCATATTACTACATACCTTAACAGGGCCGGAAAAAGGGCAATTGGAACGATTAGGCCAAATCGGGCCCCCCGTTTGAAAGGGCCACTACGCCACCATCAAAACGAACAATTGGTTTTCGAAATCATGAAGTCTTCTTAACAATTTCAGTAAGTGTTGCTTCTGGAGAGAGATCGTTTTCCAGGCTAAGGTCATTAAAAAGTTATGTAATATCAATGATAAATCAGGCTACACTTAATAGTTAAGCAATCATGTTGACTGAAAGTGAAGACACAATGAAAATAGATTTAAAAACCGTTGTAAAAGGATTTGCAGAACAAAAACTTAGAAATATGTAAATTCATGTGCCTATATTATGTGACGTAAATTTTAAAGGGCATTTTCAGCAGTTTCATAATATCTAGGGGACACAAACGTCAATTAATGTTAGCACAAAATGAGTATAAAATAGAACAAAAGAGTAAAAAGCAGTCAGCTCAAAATGTAAAAACTGAAGCATGCAATGAGATCGACATGAGATCGAACTGACAGTCAAGAGATCGACATGTGAAACGTAAATGTACGACGGGTGATAATGACCAACTTAGACCAGTGGTTTTCAGCCTTATTTAGACACTACCTATTTTTACCCACAATATATTTTAGGTACCCCTTCTCAGTTACTGGTACTAAATAAACTCTAGCTAAAATATAAATAAAACTGCCAGTTCTAAAGTAAAAGGTTGTTTTAATTTTTTGTTTCTTCTGTTAAAACCTTTGAAAGTCGAGTGAATGGTGGATAATTATGTATGCACCATCTACATCTGCAAATAGAACAGAAATGAAGTCATCGAAAAACAAGAAGGTAGGTATAGGATAAGTATAATTTTCTAAATGAAAAAAAAAATCATTGGAAAGAAAATAGGACCTTGTGCTTTTTATAATACGATTTATAATATAACTAGATAGATTAAATCGATTGTATTTTGATGATCGAAGTCAATTGGGAGCAAGGGGTTGGGGTGACTACTCTGGGAATTGTCTAATGGCTTTAATCTTTACTTCTAATATCTGATCGAAACTCCAATAGTTCTCCAAATTCTCTTATTTGTAATTAAACACCTAATATGCGCAGCTAACGTCCTATTCTCTAAGTATTTGGATTCTTGTGCTAACATATCAAACGGTTTGTGGCAACGAACTGTAAGAATGAACTGGCAATAGTAACCGAATATCTAGAAACGGAAAAATCGATATATCGTCGGCTTATTAAGTTGATTCCAAACATATAAGATTCATCTAGCTTAGTTTTACCCATAAAAGGCTATGAAACTGTGAAAACTTGCCGAAGTCAAAGAATTTTAATTAAAATTAAACCATTATTTTCAGCGTATCAGAGAACCCTACTTTAGAGATTTCAAGCCCCTATCTGCAAAAGCGTTGAATTTTATATTATTTGCCAGAAAAAAAATTACCGATGCGCGTTAATTTGTTGTTTTGTTTCTCAGGGACGATCGTATCGGACCAACGTTCCTAGAACATATGGAAAGGGCTCATTGGAACGGAAATTAAAATTCCTGGAAAGACCGAACGGCTAATAGCCACCGTTCCACCTCTCTTTTTCCCCAAAAATTGTTCGATCAAGATTTGAGATAGCCATTTTGGTTAGCATAGTTGAAAGGTTTCCAAACTATCCATTTAGGTTTAGCATGCCCCAAGCATCCCCTGAGGATAGGTGTGGGGATGGATTTATGCTAAGGTTAATTTGCTAAAAATAATGTACAATCTACAAAAATCAGTTTCGTAGCCAGAGAGACAAATAACGGTTGACGGAGTACGTTGGACTTGTATAGCTTGGGCTATATATTCGCACATTGGGCGGGGGTTAGGGGTAACGTTAGTTTAAGCTCAGTTAAGTTACTTTACCCCTCACCCTCCTAAATTGCAAATATATAATCCAAATTGTATTATTATCATGTAATATAATATAATTGTACTATTAAACATGATAATTAACAAGTACCTCTTTTTTATTAGAGAAACAATAAGACCGATGCTTATCGAAATTTGCGAAGGATGAGATAAATTTTTTCCAGGAAAATATAAAAAGTCTATTTACAAAATTTTCGCTGTTGTCACAGTAGTTATACCAGCTCAACTAGAGTGAAAAGAAAATAGTTTCTATATTTTTTGGGAAAAAACTGAGGTTTTGAATCGACAAGGAAAGAAATCGACAAGGAAAGAAAATTAAAAAGAAACAGCAAACATTTCGATGAGATCATTGATAACCAATTTTCAGTGATCGGTGTATAAGCCAATGGTATCAATCCTTGAAGCATGGATTTTGTCATATTCTCTACATAAAGACGCAAAAGGCATTTTTCAAAATTTTAAGGGTAATTTTCGCTTGCAAAAAAAACAACAACATCAATCTAGGTATTTTTCCACATTTATTACGGGGGGGGGGGGTAATTTTAGCCCCCTTCCTGTAGGTGCGCCTGTATAATACAGGGTAAAGACATAAGACAATTATCAATTACAATGATAAAAAGTATTATAATTTTAGTGACTCCTAGTGATTTTATATCAATAATCTAGTGATTGTACTATTTTAATGATTTTTTCAAGAATCTAGTAATTTTTGGACCGGTTGGTAACCCTGATCATCTATACATATCATTCAATGATCCAGAATCATTATATTACAGTCGACTTTCGACTATCCACGGTTCGATTATCCGCAATGCGGGTTAACCACGGCAATGTATATTTAAAAAAAGTTAAAAATTCCATAATCGTAAAAAATACTATGATTTGCTCATCTATTTTCGATTGATTACTGTAATTGCATCCATTTATTACTCGTTCCCATTTTTTTGCTTTAGATACACGTTTAATAAGTGTTATAATTTTGTTGTTCTATGTTCTTACAACCTTTTTTCTAATGTGTGGATTATCGCGAAATTTGATTATCCATGGCACTCTCGCCACGCAACCCTGTGGATAATTGAGAGTCGATAATAATTAGAATTTCCCCCAGAGAATGGTCTACACTTGCTTAAGAAATAGGAAAGTTGTCCTTATATCGATAATTTTTAACGAACTTTCAACTGATTTTAAACGAAAAAACCCTGTACACCCAACTTCAAAAAAAAGATTCGATAGATCTATAGAAGTGAATCTCAGCGATAGCATCATGGCAACATTTTAATCTTTTGTTGAGACAGTAAAAGTACCAATTCTCCTACGCGTACCTCATTAGCATATATTCTAACCTAATTGTATACGCCATAAACCTCCTTAGGTTCTAAAGAAACTAGATCTGATGACCTACCTACATAAGCATAGTACATGAGGTACATCATTAGCATTCTCAGAGGGGTATCCGAGGTTTCCATTATTTTCATACCCAGCGGACACGCTCTTTGAACCCAGAAGAACCTAGCTTAAAAAGTTATTATAAAGTATCCTAAGTAAAAAAAGGTTTTCTATAGGTTCACAGGGTGTGGCAGCTAGGCTGTATGTATCCTGGATGTGGCAAGATGGCAGAACTTGGGGTAGTGAAAAATATCACCATCCATGATTGTAAATGAATAAGCGATAGCAGTAGAGATTCTAACATGAACCTGTTAATAATCTCTTCAGGTCTGAATCTTTATAAATTCTCCAATTCATAAGTCTCTTACTCTAAACCCTTGAGAATTGTTTCTTGTTTTGGAAGAAGAATTTTGTATATTTTAAGAAGAATTTGGGATTTTTAGGATGTATTCTTGTTTTGTAAGAATTATTTTCTGTTTTACAAGAGTTTTATATTTGTTTCGTATGAATTAATTTTTGTTTTGTAAGAAGTATTTTTCTTAAAAAATTGTGATTGCTTAGGATGTGTTTTTGTTTTGTAAGAATTATGCTTTGTTTTGTAATAAGTATTTTGTATTTGTAATAAGAATTTGTGATTTCTTAGGATATATTTTTGTTTTGTAAGAATTATTTTTGTCTTGTAAGAATAATTTTTTTTGTAAATATTAATTTTGTTTTGTAAGAAGCATTTTGTATTTTGTAAGAATAAATTGTGATGGTTTAGGATGTATTTTTGTTTTGTAAGAATTATATTTTTTTTGTAAGAAGTATGTTTTTTTTGTAATGAGAATTTTTTGTTTCTTCGGATGTATTTTTGTTTTTTAAGAATAAATGTAAGAAGTAGTTTTTTGTATTGTATGTAGTATTTTGTAAGAAGTATTTTGTATTTTTTCAGAAGGATTTGTGATCTTTTAGGATATAATTTTGTTTTGTAAGAATTATTTTTGTTTTGTAAGGAGAATTTTTTGTTTTGTAATAGGAGTTTTGCATTTTGCAAGAATAGTTCGTGACTGTATTGGATGTGCTTTTGTTTTGTAAGAAATATATTTATTGTTTCTTAAGAAATATTTTGTAGTTTTATTTTAGTTTGTAAAATTATTTTTTGCTTTGTAAAAAGAATTTTTTTAAAAGAAGTATTTTGTAAGAATAATCTCTGATTTTTTAGTATGTAATTTTGTTTGGTAAGAATTATTTTTTGTTTTGTAATATTTTTTTTTGTTTCTTAGCAAGTATTTTGTAAGAAAAGTTCGTGATTTTTAGAATGTATTTTAGTTTTTTTAGAATTTATTTTTGTTTTGTCAAAGTATTGTGTATTTTGTAATCAGAATTTTTGGGTTTTTAAGATATATTTTTGTTTTGTAAGAATTTTTTTTCTTTGTAAGAAGTATTTTTGGTTATGTAAAAAGAATTTTGAATTTAGTAAGGACAATCTGATTTCTTAGAATATATTTTTGTTTAGTAAGAATAATTTTACCTTTTGTCAGAAGTATTTTGTATTATGTAAGAAGAAGCTGAGATTGTTTCTGATGTATTTTTGTTTTGTAGGAATTATTTTTTATTTTGTAAAAAGCTTGTTTTTGGTATAAAGTATTTTTGATTTCTCGGGATTAATTTTTGATTGGTTAAAATGATCTTCTAGGAAGGTTTTTTTGTTTTGTAAAATTGTTTTTTGTTTTGTAGGAAGTTTTTTTTGTCTTGTAAGAAGTGTTTTGTTTGTGATTGTGTGGGAGGTATTTTCGTTTTAAAGGAATAAATTCTTTTTGGTAAGAAATGTTTTGTATCTTGTAATATGAATTTGTGATGCCTTAGAATGTAAAATTAAATAAAAAAAACTAGTTTTTTTAACTGAAAGTAAGGAGCGACATTAAAACTTAAAACGAACAGAAATTACTCCGTATATGAAATGGGTTGTCCCCTCCGCAGTCCCACGCTCTTTACGCTAAAGTTTGACTCTTTGCCACAATTCTACTTTTTAAAACAACTAAAAACTTTAGCGTAAAGAGCGTGGGACTGCGGAGGGGACAACCCATTTCATATACGGAGTAATTTCTGTTCGTTTTAAGTTTTAATGTCGCTCCTTACTTTCAGTTAAAAAAACTAGTTTTTTTTATTTAATTTCTGAACGTTTTTGAATTAATGCATGTTTGATTTTGGCTCTCCGCACATAAATTATTGAAATGAAATTAGTATATTAATTTTTTTTGGCTAAATGGCTTTCTCTTAGTTTTGATCAGACGATTTTGAGAAATAAGGGATGGGGAAGGAGGCCTAACTGCCCTCCAATTTTTTGGTTACTTAAAAAGGCTACTAGAACTTTTAATATTCAACGAACGTTTTTATTAATAAAAAATATACGTAACTTAAGAATTAACTTACGTAACAAACTTTTATATTCTTATATTTTTATTATGTGTACGAGGGGGTTTGTACCCTCGTTAATACCTCGCTCTTTACACTAAATCGTAAGTTTTGTTCCAATTCTTTAAGAATGAACCCTGAATCAAATAGGCCGTAGAATAAATAGTTGAAATCACTAAAAATATTTCAGCATAAAGAGCGAGGTATTTATCTCCTCCTAAATACCTCGCTCTTTATGCTAAAGTATTTTTAGGACCCTTCATATGCGTAATAATCTCTGTTTGTTTTAAATTTCAATGCTATTCCTTACTTTCATTTGAAAAAACGTTTTCATGTTTATTTTTTCATTGTTTTTTTTTATAGTAATGCTAGAAAATCCTGCGCCCTTTTCATTGAATATTTTTCCCCCATGGCATATTTTTCCAAGGAAAGATCCTCCCACATAGCCCCCTCCCTCAACCCTACCCCCAAAACCAAAAAAAATCCCCCTGAAAACGTCTGTACACTTCCCAATAACTATTATTATATGTAAACACTGGTTGAAGTTTGTAACTTGCAACCCCTCCCCCAGGGACTGTGGGGGAGTAAGTCATCCCCAAAAACATAGTTATTAAGATTTTCGACTATGCCAAACAAAATGGCTATCTCAAAATTTTGATCCATTGACTTTGGGAAAAAAATGAGCGTGGGAGGGGGCCTAGATTCCCTCCAATTTTTTTGTCACATAAAAAGGGCACTAGAACTATTCATTTCCGTTAGAATGAGCCCTCTTGTGACATTCTAGGACCACTTGGTCGATACGATGACCCCTGGAAAAAAAAACAAACAAACAAATAAACACGCACCCGTGATTTGTCTTCTGGCAAAAAATGCAAAATTCCACATTTTTGTAGATAGGAGCTTGAAACTTCTACAGTAGGGTTCTCTGATACGCTGAATCTGATGGTGTCATTTTCGTTAAGATCCTACGACTTTTAGGGGGTGTTTCCCCCTATTTTCCTAAATAAGGCAAATTTTCTCAGGTTCGTAACTTTTGATGGCTAAGACTAAACTTGATGAAACTTATATATTTAAAATCAGCATTAAAATGCAATTCTTTTGATGTAGCTATTTATATCAAAATTCAATTTTTTAGAGTTTTGGTTACTATTGAGCCGGATCGCTCCTCACTACAATTCGTTACCACGAACTGTTTGATTTGGTTTTGTAGGAATTATTTTTTGCTTTGCAAGAATAACTTTTTGATTTGTAAAAATTCGTAAGAACAATCTCTGATTTCTTAGGATGTATTTTTGTCGTGCAAGAATTATTTTTTGTTTTTTAAGAAGTAATTTACATTTTGTAAGAAGAATTTGTGATTGTTTTGGATGTGTTTCTGTTATATAAGAATTTTCATTTGTTTTGTAAGAAGTTTTTTTTGTAGTAGGAATTTTTGATTTCTCAGGATGTGTTTTTGTCTTGTAAGAATTATTTTTGTTTTGTAAGAAATATTTTGTAGTTTTTAAGGAGGATTTGTGATTGTTTAGGATGTATTTTTGTTTTTTAAGACTTATTTTCGTTTTACAAGAAGTAATTTTTGTTTGGTAAGAAAAATTTCTGGTCTTTAAGGATGTATTTTTATTTTGTACGAAGTATTTTGTTTTGTAATAAGTATTTTTTGTTTTGTTACAAGTATTTTGTGTTTTGTAAGAACAGTTTTGTGATTACGTAGGATGTAATTTCGTTTTGCGAGAATTTTTTTTTCAAAAGAAATATTTTGTAAATAGAATTTGTGATTTCCTAGGATGTATTTTTGTTTTGTAAGAATTGTGTTTTGCTCTGTAAGAAGTATTTTATAGAAAAATCTTTGATTTCTTAGGATGTCTTTTGTTTTGTAAGAAATACATTTTCGTTTTTTACTAGTTATTTTTGTTTTTAATAATCAGTTTTTTTAAGAAGTATTTTTATTTTGTAAGAAGAATCTGTGATCTATTGGGATGAATTTTTGTTTGGTAAGAATTATTTTACGTTTTGTTAGAAGTATGTTTATGTTTTGTAACAAGGATTTTGTATTTTGTAAAAACAGTTTATGATCGCTTATAAATTATTTTCGTTTTGTAAGAATCATTTTTTGTTTTGTAAGAAGTATTTTGTTATTTGTAATAAGAATTTGTGATATTTACTATGTATTTTAGTTTTGCAAGAATTATTTTTGCTTTTTAAGAAGTAGTTTTTTGTATTGTATGAAGTATTTTGTAAGAACAATATCTTTTTTTAGGATTTTTCTTTGTAAGAATTTTGTTTTGTTTTGTAAGAAGCATTGTTTGTTTTGTAACAAGTATTTTGTAGCTTTTAAGAACAGTTGTTATAAGAACAACAGTTGTTTAAGAACAGTTGTTATAAGTTGTGTTTTATAAGAACAATCTCTGATTTTTTAGGAAATGTATTTTTGTAAGAATTATTTTTGTTTGATAAGAAGTATCTTGTAATAAGAATTTTTTATTGTCCAGGATTTATTTTTGTTTTGCATGAAATATTTTTGGTTTTGTAAGAATTATTTTTTGTTTGATTAGAAGCATTTTTTTATTTTTTGTTTTGTAAGAATTTTTGTGTTTTATAAAAAACTTTTTTGTGACAGGTATTTTTTGGTGTGAACAGTTTGTGATCGTTCAGGATATATTTTCGTTTTGTAAGAATTTCTTTTTATTTTATAATAAGAATGTTTATTTTTTATGATGTATTTTTTTGTAAGAATTATTTTATGCTTTATAAGAGGTATTTTTTGTTTTGTAAGAAATATTTGCTTTCTAGGATATATTTTTTTGGTGAGATTTCTTAGGTAAGATTTTTTTTGAAAGAATTTTTTTTGTAAGCAGTATTCTGTATTTTGTAACAATTATTTTGTATTTTGTAAGAATAGTTTGTGATTGTTTAGCATGTATTTTTGTTTTATAAGAATATTTTTTTCGTAAGAAGCATTTTGTATTTTGTAATGAGAAATTTTGATTTCTTAATTTTGTTTTCTTAAGAATTATTTTTTGCTTTGCAAGAAGTAGTTTGTATTTTGTCAGAACAATCTATAATTTTTAGGGTGTATTTTTGTTTTGTAAGAAGTATTTTTTGCAGAGAAAATGTTATTGCTTAGGATATATTTTGGTTTTGTAAGAATTATGTTTTGTTTTGTAATAAATATTTCTAATAAGAATTTGTGATGTCTTATGATATATTTTTGTTTTGTAAGAATTACCTTTTTGTTTGGTGAGAAGTATTTTGTATTTTGTAATAACTATTTCGGATTGTTTAGGAGGTATTTTTGTATTGTAAAAATTATATTTTGTTTGTATAAGTATTTCATATTTTTTAAGAAGAATTTGTGATTGTTTAGGATGTTTATTTTTTTTGTAAGAATTATTTTTTGTTTTGAAAGATAATTTTTTTTTATTTAGTAAGAATTTGTAATTTCTTTGGGTGTATTTTGTTTTGTATTAACTTTTTTCTGTTTTTTTAAGAAGTGTTTTGTATGCTTTTAAGCAGCATTTGGTATATTTTAGGATACATTTTGTTTTGTAAGAATTATTCTATGTTTTGTACGAAGCATATTTTAATTTTTTAAAAAGGATTTCGTATTTTATTAAAACAGTTTGTGATTGTTTGTAATGTATTTTCATTTTGTAAGAATTATCTTTTTTTCGCAAGAAATACTTTGTATTTTGCAATAAGAATTTGTTGTTTCTTAAGATTTATTTTCACTTTGTATGAATTTTTGTTGCTTTTTAAGATGTATTTTTTTTCAGATGTATTTTTAATTTTTTTAGAAACAATTTCGGATGTTTTAGGATTTATTTTCTTTTTTTAAAAATTATTCTTACTTTTTAAGAAGTATTTTTTTGTTTTGTCAGAAGTATTTTATATTTTGTGAGAACGATCTTGGATGTTTTATGATGTATTTTGTTTTGTAAGAATTATTTTTTTGGTTTTTGTACAAAAAAATAAAATACAAAACAAGTGTTTTGTATTTTGTAAGAACTGTTTGTGATTGTTTAATATGTATTGTCGTCTTATAAGAATTATTTTCCGTCTCGTAAGAAATATTTTGTATTTTATAAGAAGAATTTGCGATTTCCTAGGATGTATTTTTGTTTTGTAAGAATTATTTTTTGCTTTGTAAGAAGTATACTTGTGTTGTGTAAGAAGTATCATTTGCTATGTAATAAGAATTGGTAATTTCTTAGGTGGTGTTTTTGTTTTGTAAGATTGTTTTCTGTGAAATAAGTATTTTGTATTTTGTAAGTAGAATTTGTGATATTTTACAGTGTAGTTTTTATCCAAATACTAAGCAATACTGTTCAATGGGCTTTATTCTATCATGTCCTTCATAGGGCTGTCGTATGATTGCTTAAAATATATACGACTTCTTTAATTTCGAGTTTAAGCATTACCAAATACTCAGCAATACTTTTCAACAGGGTGTATTGTATCATTTCACTATAGGGCTGTCGTATCCTTACTTGAAACATATAAGATTTTATTAATTTTGACTTTATGCATACCTATATACCAAGCAATACTTTTCAATAGGCTTTATTATATAATTACCCACATTAGACTGTTGTATCATCGCTTAAAATATACAGGTTTGTATATTTTTAAAAGGCTTTATTATCATTTTCCTAATAGTTCTGTCGTAACATCGCATGAAATATACACATCTTTATTATTTTCGACTTTTTGCATACCCCAATCCTAAGCAATCCTTTTCAAAAGGCTTTATTTTATCATTTCCCTCATAAGGCTGTAGTAACATCGCTTAGAATATATATGACTTTATTAATTTCGATTTTATGCATACCTCAATACTAAGGAACATTTTTCAATGTGCTTTAACATTTCCCTCATAGGGCTGTCGTATCATCACTTAAGATACATACAACTTTATTAATTTCGGTTTTATGCATAACCTTAATACTAAGTAATACCTTTCAAAGGGCTTTACTGTATCATTTTCCTAGTAGGGCTGTCGTATCATCGCTTAAAATATATACAACTTTATTAATTTTGACTTTATGCATACCTCGATACTAAGCAATATTTTCAAAATGCTTTACTGTGTCATTTCCGTCATAGGGCTATCGTATTGTCACTGAAAATATATACGACTCTATTACTTTCGACTTTATGCATATCCCAATCCTAAGTAATCCTTTTCAAAAGGCTTCATTGGATCATCTCCATCATAGGGCTGTTGAATCATCGCTTAAAATACATGTGACTTTATTAATTTCAATATTACGCATACCCCAATACTAAGCAGTGCTTTTCAATAGGCTTTAACATTCCCTCATAGGGCTGTCGTATCCTTGCTTAAAATATATACGACTTTATTCATTTCGACTTTATGCATTCTCTAATACTAAGCAATACTTTTCAAAATTTGTTTTTATTTTCCGTTATTTATTTTCATTTAAAAATTTTTTTCACTTCTTTTATTCTTTTATTTTTAAATTTGTTTTTATTTTCCGTTATTTTTCATGTTTAAATTGTTATTTTTTTTGTTGTTTTTTCTTTTCAGAAAAGAGTCTGGGGACGGATATTGGGGTTCTTTGAGGAGGGAATTGGACGATTATCAGTTCCTTTAAAAAAGTGCCATAGCAATTGATTCATTTTCAAACATGTGTTTGCCGGAGTACTTTTCCCAAGCGCGTGTCATATGAAAAAAGGGTAGTAGATTTCTCAAGTTTTGGTTAATTAAAATTTGGTTCGTATTATAAAATGTATACAATTTATTTTACCCAGGCCCGGGTCATAACACCGATTTCATTCAACCCAAATAAAGAAAATATTCATATAATTGCCAAGAGCTGCATATTAAGTATTAGAATAACTTGTCGTTCCTCTGGTTCATTGAAGGTTGAATATTCGTTAAACACGTCCTGAAAGGAATATGTAGGTCAGTTCAAAGGATCTAATTGCTATGTAAACAAGTAATGCAAAATTATGCAAGCGTCGGATACCTGTCTGGGCAAGCTAATGATATATCTTTTGTACTATGATCATGTAAGTAAATCATTGGATCTAGTTTCTTTAAAGCCTCAGAAGGTTTATTGTATATGCAATTAATTTTTGGGTATATGCTAATGAGGTAAGCGTAGGAGTATTGCTATCATCACTACTTTTACTGTCTCCACGAAAGATTAAAATGTTGCTACTACACTATCGCTGAGATTCAGTTCTATAGATTTACCGATTATTTCTATCATCACTACTTGTAAAATGGAACAAGAACAGAAAAATAAATGCCAAAAACTTTTGAAGGGAACATCAATCAAAAAAAGAAATGTTTTTCAATTAAAAAACAATGTAAATCAATTCAAAAAATATTGTAACCAAGCTTTTCAAGGAAAAGTAAAAAGCCATATCAAACTATCCATGAGCAGAAATAATTCAAACCCATTAGGGATTTAAAGCTAACGTCATTTGATCATTCTAGAAGCCTTAGTGTAATTTTTACTTTACTCTAAACTCAAAACAACATAATATATTCAATATTTTCTCTCTTTTACAAGCAAACACAACTTAGAAACAATAGGGAAATTTTTTCTAGACAGTGGAATTCAATTCATTGAATATTTCGGCCCTCTGTCCAAGGACCGTCTTCAGCATAACACTAAAAAAAATGTCTTTTTTTGTTGTGCTGAAGACAGCCCTTGGACATAGGGCCGAAACATTCACCAAATTGAATTCCACTGTCTTGAGAAAATATCCCTATTGTTTCTAAGTTCTATTTGTTTGATATGGAAAGGCAGTGCGGTCTTCGTTGCTATTTACCGCTTTTACAAGATCAATAGATCAAAACTTATCACGATTTTCAGGAATGAGTGCCATTGCATTTTAAGCAATAAGCAAGCTTCAATTAGTTCTTTTCCGTAAATTTAGCTATTATTGCGATTTTCGTGCTTTTTTTGTGTTTATTGGTCTTTTGAATTATAAAAATCATACTGTCAAAAATAATTTTCATTTTCAATAAGAAACAGATAATATCCAAGCTGTCTAGAGGTTTTGAGACGGAGGAAAGAGGATAGGTAGCACTACCCTCAAATCTAAGCCGTAATTAGCTTTGAAATGTCGTTTTTTGTTCTTATAAATACAAATAGCTTACAGTAAAGTGCCAATGACACTCTCACCTTCAGAAGGCTTAGGGGGCTTTAGTCTTACTCCTGTTTATGGTAATTTCTGTTCGTCTTAAACTAGTATTGACTATTTACTGTAACAAAGGCAAGGGAGAGGGACAAAGGCAAAAGAGTGGGCAAACAGAGAGGGACAAAGGCAAAAGAGTTTCCCTTCAATCAAATTTGATCCCCAAGAAGGGCTCTAAAATTCTCGTTTTGCAATCAAATTTGCCCTCTCTGAAGTTTCTATGATTACCCTCTATGAAATTTTACCCCTCTATGAAAAGATTACCCCTATATGAAGTTTCTATGATATTTCCAAAGGGAAAAAGATAAAAGGACGTAGAAGCTGGTTCACTTTTTACCATTGGAGTACCCGTGTATAGCTCATATACCTACGCCTCAGCATATCTCCAAACACCAGTTCATTGAATACGATTAAATACTTCGATTTGTTTTGAGAAGAAGGGAGTGCTTCGTGCGGAGGAAAAAGTTAAAGAAAGCTGTCATTCGATACTCCATAGGAGAAAAGTCGGCATCCATACAATATCTCATACCGTGAGATATGGACCGTGTGACACATCTTATAAAATGGAACACCCGGTTTTGCGATAACTTACTGCACCCGCTCCGGAACTGTTGAGGATATCCGACTACGCCGTGTTTATTCCAAATCCTTTATTGAGCGTTAAATTTTCCATTTCTGTTTTATGATTGAGACCTAATGAACTGACCATCGAAAGAATGTTTAACACAAATGAATTGTCAGTCACAAAAAGGATTTTGTCAAGGTCGATCTTATTGTTGTTGTTTTTTATCTCCTCATTTTGAACTATCAAGCATTAATTATTGAGGATACCTCTTTTGGTAGTTTTCTTAACTCCGAGAACCGGCCATATTTGGCAACATGTCTTGTTATCCCTTTTTATTTTTCAGGCTTTAAAATTTCACTTAACTTTTTTTTGGTTCTTTTTTTTAAACAGATCAAAGATTAAAAACACGTTTTCCCAAGTATTTATTTATTTTTCGTAACTTTTCCTGGCTTTGTTCATTTTCGTTAATATTACATTATTGATTTCACATACATTCGATAAATGAAGGGACCAAAAATGCACAGAGGGTAGGAGTTTTGGGGCCCTTAACCCATCTCTTCCTTGGAATTTGTGATTTACACAAATCATCCGTATTTGCCTTACGTTTCCTGAGTAATATTACATATTTCTTTTCAAACATATAAGTTGAGCTCTCGAAAATGATTCAGGCCTCCAAAATATATTCACGCGTACCTGATTGGATATGACCAAATGTTTAAAAATACACAATTATCTTTTTTAGCCATACATCTATAAAGTCTTGAAGCGATTCAAGATTTTACAAAAAAAAAGACTTAAACCAGTTACCATATACACAAAAACAAAAATAAATAAAGCATAACAAAATAATACAGGAAAAGAAGATCAATAACATTTGACAGGTTTAAGTCACTAACTTCCACAACACTGTATATATGTAAACATATAAGGTTTTTATTGAAGGGTGGTCGTGTAAGCTTTGAATGGAATTCATTCGAATGGAAATTGAAAGTTATAGTCCCCTTTTGAACCGTCAAATGTGATCAGAGGGTAACAAGCTCTCCCCCTTCTCATGCCCGTTTTTTCTCAAATGAATCCTATCAAAATTTTGAGATAGCCATTCTGTTGAATAAAGAATCCTTAAGTCAAATCACTATAACATAGGGGTTGACGAATCCCACCGGCCCCTGGGGCAATGGTTGTAAATTATGCAAGTGCCTATTGTCTACATACAAGGCTTTTGTGGAGGTTTTGGTCGTATAGGAATTGAAGGGGACCCAATGTATTGGAAATCGAAAGTTCTAAATCCTTTTTTAGAGTTCAAAGCGACCAAAGAACAACCAGACCTCCATGCTCCTTTTCCCAAAATGCATCCGATCAAAATTTTTAGATAGCCATTTTTTTCGAAATAGTCCGAAGGTCGAATAATTATGCTTCCGGGTGTGAACTCCACTCCCTGGCAAGGGCTGTAAGCTGAGCAGGCGGCTTATTGCTAACATATAAGCTTCTTTTCTGAGGGGGTGATCGTATAAACTTTGATTGAAAATCGTAAGTTTTAGTACCCTTGCTAATAGTCAAAAGAGATCAAAAGACAGCCAGTCCCCCCCCCCAACGCTCTTTTACCCAAGTGTATCATATCAAAATTTTGAGATAGCCATTTTTTGCCTCCAAAGGATTGCCTCCAAAATAGATTTATCTCCAGGGTTGAAACACAACTCCCCCCAGCTTCCGGATAAGGGTTACGTATTATGCAATTTGTCTATTGTTAACATATAAAAATTTATTTTTTATTATAGGCAGTGCAATAGTACTGCCTAAGTAAAGAGCGATGCTGGCACAATGTATTATTTTTTTTTCTTTATTGTTTTTTGTTTTAGACCAGGACACTTCGAATCGAAGGAGTTGTCATACAAACTTTGAAAAAGGCTCATTCGATTGAAAATTGATAGGGATAGTGCCCTTTTAATAGTCAAAAGTGATTAAAAGAACCCCCCTCCCACGCCCACCACTTTCCCAGACACATCCAATGAAAATCTTGAAACAGCCATTTTGTTCAATATAGTTGGAAAGTCCAAAAATTATGTCTTTGAGGATGACAACCCGCCAAAGCCCTAAGGGCAAGGGTCTTAGGTTATGCCCGGGGGGATTTGAGGTTTATATAGAAAGGGTGTTAGCACAAACTTCGGAGAGGGCTCATTGGACTAATCAGAAGTTTCAGTACACTTTTTAAGATAGAAATGATCGGAGGGCGGATAGCCCCATCCACACCTCGCTTTCCCCTGAAATGCGTCTGATAGAAATTTTGATATGACAATTTGCTGTCTTAGGAACTTTTAAAAAGGCTCATTCGAATGAAAATAGAAGGGTCTAGCTATAGGGCTTTATAGGGCAACTCACCTCCCTCCTACGCCTACCAAACACATCAAATCAAAATTCTGAAATAGCTATTTTGTTCAGCGTAATTAAAAGGTCCAGAAAATACGCCTTTGAGGATGGCAATCCCCCTCCACACAGCCCTCAGGGCAAGGGTTGTAAGAAATATCCCAGGGGCATATAAAGTTTTTATAGAAAGCGTGTCCGTATAAGCTTTGGAGGGAGTTCATTGAATCGGTAGTCACACCTTTTAGTACTCTTTTTAAGATTCAAAGTGATTGGATGGCAGATATCCCCCACACACCTCGTATTTTCCTTAAATGCATCTGATATAAATATTGAGATGGCAATTTGTTTTCGCAGAAACTTCAGAAAAGGCTCTTTCGATTGGAAATTGAAAGTTCTACCCTGAGGGTATGTAAAGTTTTCATTGAAAGGGTGGTTGTATAAACGCCGGAGGGAACTTGTTGGATTGGAAATCAGAGGTTTTAGTTCCCATTTTAAGAGTCAAAGTGGTCGGGGGCACTCGCTTCCCCCTCCGTACGTCGTATTTTCCACAAATGCATCTGATAAAAATTTTGAGATAGCCTTTTGTTCAAAAATAGTCCAAAGATCATATAATAAGCAGTTTGATCTTAACCGAATCCCCCAGAGTCTGGAATGAGGGTTGTAAGTTCTGTCCCAGGGGCATACAAGGTTCTTATGGAAGGGGTGGTCGTGTGAACTTTAGAAGAGGCTCATTTGATTTGAAATGTATAGTTCTAGTTCCTTTTTAAGAGTAAAAAATGATTGGGAGCAGGCGGCCTTCCTCCCTGACATCCTCTTTTCTGAAACGCATTCAACTGAAATTGTGAGATAGCCATTTTGTAACCAATAGTCCAAAAATCATGTAACAATGTCTCTAGAGCGGTCACAATCTCCCAGAGTCTGTTGGCAGGGTTTGTAAGTTATCCTCTTTTCTCAAACGCATTCAATTGAAATTTAGAGATAGCCATTTTGTTACCAATAGTCCAAAAATCATATAAGAATGTCTTTAGAGTGGACACAATCCCCCAGAGTCCATTGGCAGGCCTTGTAAGTTATGCCCTGGGGCATATAAGGTTTTTATTGAACGAGTAGTCGTAAAAACTTTGAATCGGATGGAGCTTATTTGATTGGAAGTTGGAAGTTTTAGTGTCCTTTTTAAGAGTCAAAAGTTAATGGAGGCCAATCAGCCCCCTTCCCTCATACCTATCATTTGCCAAAACATATCCGATCGAAATTTTGAGATATATGTTTTGTTCAGCCTTGTTACAAGGTTAAATAATTATGTCTTTGGGGATGTCACCCTCCCCACAGTCCTCAGAACAAGGGCTGTAAGTTAGTCCATTCGTTCATTGTTTATATTATTGAGAAAGGTATACATGTTTGAAATTTACTTTCCAAGAAGAAGAAGGGTATTCAGGTGAGACTTTCCGAGAATTTTGAGGGAAGTTTTGAACTAAATCAAGACACGTTACGTGCATACAGATTGTCAAAAAGGTGCAACACAGGAATAACTGACAATGTACATACACATTGTCAAAATAGCGTATCTCAAGAATTGATTTGGGTATTAAGTTAAAACTTTTAGAGAATACTTAAAGGAGAAGATTATCTTACGAAAAGGCAATGTGTGCACACTACTGCTAATAGTAGCATACTGTTACTGCTACATTTACTACTACTATTATTTCTATTGCCCCTCTTTGTAGGGCTAAGAGTATTGAGATGAAAATTTCAAGAAGTATATGAACAAACAGGTTATCAAAAGGACATATCAGAAATGTCAAGTGATGTCTAATCGTTTTAAGTTGAAACTTTCAGGACTTGATGAACAGGGTGTTCTAGTGACAAAAAGTCAATAGATTCTGCTACTTCTGCTAGTAGTACCCTGGGCGTTTGAAGGGGGGACAGCTGCCTCCTCCCTTAGAACCTCAGATTTACACTAGCTATGTCTGCTAGTAGTACCCTGGGCGTTTGAAGGGGGACAGCTGCCTCCCCCCTAGAACCTAAGATTTACACTAGCTATGACTGAAAAAGTATTTGGTTGGAAAAGATTCGAAAAAGATAGATAGCTAAAAAAGTAGTTGATAAAAGGTAGATGGTTGAAAAAGCTGGAAATAAACAGAAGCAATTATCCATAACGTCTTGGAAAGGTTTATTTCTAATCCAGCAAGAATAATGCGGAAGCTTAATAATGACTTATGATTTTTGTGATTACGTATTAATAAAGATTTTAAAGTTATGATAGAACTTACAGACAATGTCAGGCTTCGTTAACAACAAATACAACTTCAGAACCCCCCACCCCTCATCACAAAATTGCCCCCTCCCCTATAGAAGAAGCTGCGTACGCCCGTGAGTAGTACTGCCATTATTAAATACTGTTACTAGTGATGTCAATACTACTACTGTGACTACTATTGCAATCATGCCTTAGGGTATGAAGGTGAAACTTTCAGCATATTTTGAGGGGGGAAGATGAACTGAATCAGAACACACACTCTGTATATAGATAGTCAAAAGCTTGTAACAGCAATATCTTAACTAAACTGAAACACACTATGCCCAGCGGACGCACCCGAAATGCTTTAGGAACGGTTGACGGTATGTATTAAGCTAGAACTTTCAGCGTGTGTTGAAGGGGATGTTAAAGAAGTCTAAGGTGCAATATGCATACTGCTACTAATGCTGCTACAACTATTGCTACTGCGCAAAGCTTGAAGCTGTTAAGGAATATTTACATGGAGGTTGAACTAAATCAAACAAACTATGAGCATGTGGACTTTCAAAAAGGCTTCAAAGTAATACTTGAAAAGCAACATATATTATTAATTTAAACCTCTAAAGGTAAGTTGTGGGGGACGATGGACTAGCCAGAAGGCACTATATGTACAGTTTTAATACTACCACTGCTACTGTAACTAAAGACAATAAGGGTATTAAGATAAAACTTATAGGGAACGTTTAGGAGTTTCAGTTAAGCAAAAAAAACTGTATGCATGCAGGTTTTCAAAGGGGCATATAAGCAATATCATAGGCAGCGCCACTCTATAATAGCTAGAAATATCATTGAAACTTTTAAAGGAGCTAATTCAATTCAAAATGAAAAGTTCTGGTGCCCTTTTTTAAGAATAAAAAGAGATTGGAGGGCGAGCAGCCCTTCCCTCAATACTATTGATTTTCCAAACGCATCCAATCAAAATTTTGGGACAGCCATTTTGTTCAGCATAATAGAACGGTCAAGCAACTATTTCTTTAGATATATTTGGTATGTCAACCCCCACAATACGCAATTGGCCCTTTATACCTTAAAACTATGCGTTGCTTTAAAATAGTTCAAAAGGCGTCATGTTTATGGTTGCCAATAAGACACCTCAGGAAAATATCAAGAACAACCGGGGTTATTAAGTTGAAACTTTTTGGGACACTACTATTACTACTTCTGTACTTACAATTTAAATAAATAAAAATAGTGCAAGTATATCCAGGTTGTCAAGGAGCATAGATAGAATCTTTTGGGAATGTTATTGAGTTTTATTTTTCAGGTCAACTTCAGAATGCATAAAAATAAATTCAAAAATACTGTTTTTTCAGTATTAAAAATTGTTGAAAAAGTTTTTTCAACGTACAATTGGCAACCTATACTATGAATTCTCATAGAAAAAACTTAAAATATATAAAATACTATTTTTTTCATGAAAAGACTACGTCAAAAAAAATGAACAGAAATTAATTTGAAAAACTTTTTTCACAAAACAAGTTTTCCGAAGAAAAGTAAAGAATCCCTTCAAGCCAAGAATGAGCATATATAACGTCAAATAATCTTTCAAACGTAAGACGACCACAAATAACTATCAATAAACAAATGAAACTCAAAACGAACAGAAATTACAATAAATAGCAGAGTCAAACTCAAAACGAGCAAAAATTAACGTCAGTAGGGCTAAAAATCCCGATGCCTTCTCAGGACCAGAGCACAATTTGCTCTTTACTGGAAACTAAGTACGTTTTGAACATTATTACTTTTCTTGCATTCAAAAAAATCATAGGAGTAAATATTTTTGTAAAGTGGGCCTTTTCGAAGCCAAGAGCGGGGGGTTAGGGGGGCGGCAGTCCCCCACAACAAAAAACCTGTACAAAAGAGTCTTTAAAAGCGGGGGGTTTGGGGGGCGGCAGACCCCCAACTGCCTCTCCTAATTCCTGTACGTTTTAAGGTTCGACTTTGGGACGCAGCCTCTTTAACTCTTTAAGAAAACGAAGTTTTGAACAAAAAAGACAAGTTTGTCCCTTTAAATTTTGGAAAGTGAATTTTTCTCCCTCCTCCCCTAGATTCTTATGAATGAACGTCAATGCAAGGACTGTCAATATTTATTAAGGGATTGTCAGAGCAAGCTGTTTGATCTAGGGTTGTCTAAAAAATGAGGGATGCTACCACTCTCTTCCCTCTTTATTTACGTTTAAGTTTAATATTTGGAAAAAGTTTCTGTTGAGCAAAAAGGGTTTCTGTTGAAGAAAAGGTTTTTGTGAGCATTTGATCTCATTTGACATGCTCAATACTTAATTACCCAGCTATATTTTTGTGTTAAAGCCTGCATACAAGGCCATGTCCAGGAGAGGGGTTAGGGGGTCAGACCCTCCGCCATCAGAAATTTTTGACCGCCTCATAGAAACATTAACAAAAATGTATATAAATTGAAATATTTACGTGTTTTTAGATATTCTCTTTAATCCCCCCCCCCCCAAAAAAAAATATCTCGGATACGTGCTCTATGCTTTCCTTGGAAAACTTGTAGTTTAAAAAGAAATAATCAACCCTTAGGTTCTATAAAACTGAAAAATTTGTTTAATCTTGGAAATCATACACAGTATTAGCTAGTGGAACTTCAAAACTTTCATTCAAGCTAGAACGCTGAATTTTCAACTACTTTTTTTTGCATAAGACATGTTACCGGGAAATCTGTGGATTTAGTTTAAAATAAAGACAGAAAAACATTAGTTTCCTTGCACAAAGAGCCCTCCATCAATCTTAGTTGTTTTAACAATATTATCACCTAAGGTATTATTAAGAACACATATGGGTATGCAGCATAAATCGTTTCTTTTTTCTATTCTTTTTTCATGGAATAATACGATTTTGCAGTATACGTTCCAAATTCATCCTAGCTAATCTTCTGCCATTCATTTTTTTTTAAATGTATTCGATCACTTTAGTCACTTGTTACTTCATAAGAAGTGCCAGAAAAATTGTGTTAACCCTTAAGCAAATTTTTACGCTTCTAATTTAAGACGTAAAACCTGTTTCTCTGACTAATCCTAATGAAATATCACAAAATATGACGAAAATATAATACTTTATAAAAAAAATTGGGCTGTACATTTGCATATTAGAGGGAGGTGTGTAAAGTATAGCGGGACTGCATGCAAAATGTGTTAGGTACAATTATTCTCAAATATTATGAAGTAAGAATTGTTCTTTAACTTCAAACTGTCCAAATACTTTACCCTACCCTCCCCCTCTTAATGCGCAAACAGAAAGCGCAAATTATATATTTTCTGTCTATTCTGTCACTTGTATTTGTCTTTTCTCACGCTAAGTTGAAAGGAACTAACGAAGAAGCTGGTTCTAAAGTCGGCAGAACTCTAAGAAGAACTTAGCATAGGCACTATTAGAGATAAGTATCCAAGGCAGTGCATATATGCGGGCGGTAGCCCCCATTATTTGTTGGTTAGGCCTGGGCATGACTTGAAAAATACTCAGGAATTAAATTATTAAACCAGTTATTTTTCAAATGAAAGTAAGCTGTGACATTAAAATTCTGAACAAACAGGTATTATTCAGTGTTTGGGGGGGCTGCCTCTTCCTGAACCTCACCTTGCTCTTTACGCAAAATGTTTATAGTGGTTTAGAGATACTCCTTATATCATATCAATTACCCCTGTATTTTTGCAGTCGGTATTAAAAGTATGGAGAAAAAAAAAATAAAACTTTTGGCCAAAGAGTGCGCGGTTCAGAAGGGTACAATCCCTATCATATACGGAATAGATTTTGTTCGTTTTAAGTTTTAATATTGCTCCTTACTTTAATTTGAAAAAAACTATTTTTGTAACTTAATTTGTATTTTACAATTCAAACTTAAAACGAAGAGAAATTACAATAACACGACTAATGAAACCCAAAGGAATGGAAATGAAAATGAATAATCACTGTAAACATAAAGTTACCAGACATTGCTATGGATGAATATATGAATTCAAAAACGAACAAAACTTAACATGAATAATTAAATGAAACTTAAACTGATAAGACAATATCATATGAAAAGTATGCCCACCTCAGTCCCCCTAAAGGGCAAATCCCCCTATAAAATGAGCAAATCAAAATTATATCCTGAGATCTTCTGATATAGTCTATATTAATATAGACTTAATAGTCTAATATGCAATAAATTTAGATCCAAACTTTTTGTCTTTTAAATACATTTAATTATTTTAGAACTGTTTGGTTTTATTTAGGTATAGTTTGCTTTATCTTTGAACGAAATACACTCAAAAGAAAAAGGTTTGACAGAAAGTGTCCTGTTAAAAACGTAAAATCAAGTTGTAACTCACAAATGTGATTGTAGTAGGGGAAACTTCTTTCTTTTCTGTAAACCTGATCAATATTTTGTCTTTTTAGTTGTTGATATTTCGTCAATTGGAACTGCTCTGTTCAAAATACACATTGCTCTCAGTAAAGCACAAATGACACTCAAGTCTTTTAAATGACTTGAGACCAAGAGGGGGGGGGGATAGTACAACTCTTATTTCCAGTAGGTCTTACTTGTAAGCTTCGACTGGTCTTGGGATATTATTTTGTTGCTGTTGATATTATTAAAAATGAAAACACACTGCTTGAAATACAAATTGTTTTTAGTAAAGGACAAATCATGTTGAATATCAAAAAACCCAAAAAAATTGATTTATCAAAATTATCTGAAAATTACATTCCGGCTTTTATAGGGCTGACGGGTCGGTAGCCCCACTAAATTTAATTTTCTGTATTGATCACCGTAAAATACAAATTCCTCTGGTTTATAAATTTCGGTCAAAGTTCAATTTTTTCCCTTAGTTTCCCTTTTTGTTGACCGGGTTTGCTCTAAGCTTACCTTTCATTACCTTGATTAGTCTTAAAATACAAAGCTAAAGATACTCTTAGCACATTTTTTTTAAGTTTCTAAGCTGCGAAAATACTTAGAATAGATTTCGTGATATTTAATATTAAGTATTTTGAACTGATATTATATCCTCAGGATATTGCGTAAATTTCGGAAATATTGTTTAAGTTTACAGCCTGTAGATAAGATAAATAGAAATAAGAAAGCATTCCACGATGGAGGTTTCTACGTGATATGTTAATTACCAAAACTTTTGCCTGATTGGTCTATTTGACAAGGATGGAGACACCCTTTTCAGAGAGGAAAACGATCTAGCTCTAGAAACTTTTCCAGTGTGAAAAATTACATTTCTAAGACAACAATAGGATTTCAAAGGAGTTTACTTGAAGCATTGTACGGTAGGAAAGCACACTATGCCATTTTTTTTAATTGTTGTTGGTTTTAATATTTTGTACTAAAAACTATTCCGTCCCCCACGGAAAGACTTTTTGTATAATGTTTGCGAATATATCTATATGTGTACTCTAGGAAAAGGGCTTATATGTAAAAAAAAAATCAAATGATTATTTCCATATTTGCGTTTAACCTATGACACATAAGCAAGCCAAGTATTGATGTACATCATAGATTCGCAAAGTTGACCAAGAGGTCTGTCAAGCTCAGTACGGTAAGTATTTACAAAACAAACTATGAATGGTGATTTTACTTCCCTGCAAAATGTCCATTAACTTTTTAGAGCAGATGTGAATGTTTCAACAGACGGTGAGCAGGGCTAAACCACTTAGCTTTTCTTGTCCTTTGCATTTCTTAGCCAATTTCTTATCCTGCTGAATTTGGAGAAACTTTATTCAAGAACAGTAGTGGTTACAGGCAACGTTGCAATTAGATGATGCCTTTCTATTCCCAAAATGTTTTGATTGGTGTAGTTAAGAAAACATTTTTTTGAAGAGTATCATTGCTGCTGTGGAACTACCCCCGCGGGAAATGATTTGTTATTTTCTATCAGCTGATTAACTAAGATTACTTTTTTGAGGGGGTAGGGTACGATCTTAGTCAATATTTGGAATGTCCACATGAATCTGATAATAAAATCTGGGATATATCTTGTCATTCGACAAACATTTTACAAACTTCGTCGCAGAATGTGCAAAAGAACACGAGAAACTTGTGAAATTTTTGTTTTAAAATATTGTTTCTGCAACAGCGGCTTTCAACATGAAAAATACACTTTTCGGGTGTTAGGTATCCCCCCCTCCATAATAAAATCAATATGATTCTGCCCTCATAACTGGTGCGTAACAACGCCATATTCTATAACCATCAGCTGTATTGGATAAATGGTCTGTTGATCTCACACAGTAATGCCTGACAACGGCTAATTCCTTATGGACTGCATGTATGTTTAGCGGTGAACGTAATACCATGCTCCTGTAAGACGTCTGAAACTGGGAGGATACACGAATGTCCTTTCAATACTTCTCGTTCGGTCAAAGGAGTGTGTGAAGGAGCTTCCGCATCAAAAATTTTATTCGATCGAGCCATATTTGTATAATATAAGACCACATTTCGATAATATCATCCCTGAGGAGAAACACGCATGAAAGCATGGCAGGTTCTAAGGTGTCCCCCAAGTTTCATGGTGCCGGTGGGCAGCGTCGGTGGACAACCTTGAAATTTAGCTTGTGTTTTTACTTTAATTTAGCGTAAGTGTCAGCATTTGTCGGCATACTGGAAGATTTTATCGGCAAATTTTGTTTATCTTCCCTCCCAACTCAAAACACAACCTTTACTCCTGGGGGTAAGGGCCTAGATCCCCCTCTCTTTTCTAGGTTTAGGAAATACGTGCTTTGGTAGTATTTTTTTTAAATGCCTTTTTTATGTTATTATTGAACAAAGAAGACAAGTTTGTCCCCTTGAATTTTGGAAAGGGAATTTCTCCCTTCCCCTGAATTTATGTGAATGAACGCCAATGCAAGAATTGTCGCTGTTTATTAAGAGATTGTCACAACAAGATGTTTGATCGAGGGCTGTCTCAAAGATGAAGGATGCTACCACTCTCTTGTCCCTTTAGTTACGTTTAAGTTTGATATTTGGAAAAGGTTATTGTGAGCGTTTGATCTCATTTGATATGCTCAATGCTTAATTACCTCAGCTATTTCTTTTTGTTATGCCTTCATGCAAGGCCGTGTCCAGGAAATAGGTTAGTGGGTTTGACCCCCCCCCCCCCACAGAAATTTTGACTGACTCATAAAAACATAACAAAAATGTATACAAAAAATTATATACGCGTTTTTTTTTAGATATTCTCTTTCATCCCCTCTCCAAAATAATCCTGGATACGTGCTTGACTCTATGGCTCCCTTTGAAAACTTGTAGTTTAAAAAGAATTAATCAACCTTACGCTATATAAAACTGAAAAATCTGGTAAAAATGGGAAATCCTGCACAGAATCAGCTAGTGAAACTTAAAAACTTCCATGCCAGCTAGAACGCTGAACTTTCAACTACTTTTTTTTCCCTTTTTTTTTGCATGAAACAAGTTACTGGGAAATCTGTGGATTTTGTTTACGAAAATCATTTTTTTTCTTGCACAAAGAGCCCTCCATCAATCTTAGGTGTTTTAGCAATACTATCACCTATGTTTGAATTAAGAACTTGTATGGGTAAGCCGCAGAAATAATTTCTTTTTGTATTCTTTTTTCATAGAATAGTATGATTTTTCAGATGAATGATTCTTTTCGACGTCCGTGTTCTTCCTCGTCGTCGATCGACTCCGAACTCAGTTATGAAATATGTGAAGAATCAAAAGGTCGAAAACGGCATTTAAGAACACCAAAATGTGCTCGATGTCGCAACCACGGAGTCGTTTCTTGCTTAAAAGGGCACAAAAAGTTGTGCAGATGGCGTGATTGCAAATGCCCAAATTGTTTGCTGGTAGTAGAAAGGCAGAAAATAATGGCGGCACAGGTTTCTTTAAGAAGGTATGCATAGTCATATTGGCGAACCCATTTTCTTGTTTAAGCATGTTTATTAGATGTTTATTGTTTATTAGATGATTGTTGTGCTTGTGCATAAAGGAGCTGATGAGTCTAGTTTTTTTTTTGTTAGATGCCATTTCTTTAATTTCTCCAAGGTAATAGTAATTTTCCTGGCTGTTTTCTTAAATATTTCCAACAGAAAACTAAAAAAATACTAAACTTATACTTTACTATAGTTCATCTGGCAACATATATTTATCATATATATAGTTTATCAGAAACAAATAATTTTGTACCTGCTACTACTACTTCTGCTACTACTCCTACTAGTACTAAAAACTCACCGCAGCACCAAGCCACTTGAGGCCAACACAGCTGCGCACACTCCTCCTCCATCCCAATCTATTCAAAGCCTCCCTTTTTATACCCTCCTAGGGAAGTTCCCATTTCCTTTAAATCTTTCTGTATGACGTCCTCCCACCCCAGATGAAGATGACCTGTTTTCTGTTTAGCCCTAGAAGATTGGCCGTCTAGGGCTTGCATTTAGACTTCTTACATTTTTTATTTATTTTTTTTTTTTTGTGATTCCAACAACTTCGAGTACAACCTCAGTCATTTTTAAATTATTTAAATTTTTCATGATCTCATGAATCTACCATTTACGCTTTTCTTCTTCTTTTTACAAAAGAATTGATTTAGAGACATTTTACTAAAATATAAAATGCACGCCAACAGATATTCTCTAAGAATTATCAGATGAAGCTATCACCTAATAACATGATAGCCAATCCTAAAAACTCAACAATTTCACAACAAAAACTTTTCAAAACTTTTCTTCCTTCATTTTCCCTCCCCCCCTCCCCCTGAAATTCAGGCTAGTAACCATGAAATTTCAGGGGGATACAATCATAACTTATCTGAAATGAAGCTACCATAACAAAGATGTATTGCAACTACAAAAGCTAAATTCTCCTTCTTTAAGCCCCTTAAAAGCTTACGTCTCTTAAATCACATTGTTTAACAATTGTCTGCTCATTTATACACTCAATCCTTTAGTAGCCTACACCTGCACTGCTTGACATCCCGGCATCTCTAAAGAATTGTTGGCCAGAATAGACCAAGACCAAAAAAAAACCCAAAAAAACACGAGAGTCATTCTTTCATGAAAGTTAAGCTCCTTATGCCTCCTTTCTGTAGAGAGCCAATATGATTAGCCCTAGTAAAAGGAGGATGAAAACTGCTCCCAGTTTGTCAATAGCCCTCCCCATTACCTCTGAACAAATTAGCATTGGCCTAGTTGTCCACCCCTTAGACCAGGCAATCACTCACCCTACCGCCTCCTGAAATGCAGGTTAGTGACTACAAAAATACTCGGGGTGGGGGGGGGGGCACAGTCTTAACTTATTTGAAATGAAGATCCAATAATAAAGATATTTTGCAACTGTAAAAGCTGAATTCTCCTTCTTTAAGCCCCTAGAAAATTTATGCGTCTTCAATGACACTGTTTAAAAACAGTGCATTTATTTATACACCCAATCTCTTAGTACACTGGCACTGCTTGACACCCTGGCATCTCTAAAGAACTTTTGGGCAGAATAGATCAAGACAAAAGAAGCCTGAGAATTATCTTTCATGAAGGTAAAGCTCCTTATATCTCCTTTCTGCATGGAACCAACCTGGTTAAGGAGAAAAAAATTGCACCTATTTGGCCAACATGCCTCCCCATCGCCCCAAAACGAATCGAGACACCCCTAGTTATATCCTCCTTAGAACCAGAAAATCTCCCTTTTTATCTCAATTGTATATTCCACTGAAATATACGAGAGAAAGTCTCGCGAAAGAAAATCACTATTTCCAAAGCCTCAATTCCATAATTGATGGTCGAAGGCCCAACCTCCCGACCGTAGATGTCTCAGCAAGCTAAGGGTGGTGACAATAAAGTATAATAAAGTATAAAAGTATGATAGTCTCACTTGATAATGCATCTTTGCCTCTCTTCGTTGATTAATAACAAACAAAATAGTAAGAGCGTAGCGTACCCTATGCAGTATTTCACCAAAGTTGGTATTTAAGAGTTTTTGAGGTCATAAACTACAAACGTCAGGCTTCAATTGCTATGTACATATCCGAAACAAAACACAGTATTTAGCCTCGTGCATTCGTATTATATCAGTCTGTACTTGATAGCTTCTGAACCTTTTGACTACAAGGCTAATAATACAATATGGTAGCCCAACCAACTATATTTCACAAACTGTGCTTGGTTTTCACTAAAACCTGGTATTTTTGTTTTACTGTATTTTGGTCAAGTTTCCCGGCCAAAACTGGCGATTTAGGAAGTTACTTTTCCATTCTTATTCTCTTTTTTTTTGCTTAATATTTGAGGCAAATTAGAGCTTGAGATTGATTTTTTGAAATAAGGGTTATTTTGTATTGTCAATATGAAATAAAAAATCATATTGCTATTCTTGCTCTGTGGTAGCACAGAGGATTAACGCACTGCTTACCAAAAAGGGACCCAGGAATCGATACCCACTACCTGTCCTGATTGGCTTCTCACGTGTCTCTGTAAAAAATAGCGGTGACAGCATCGATTTGACACCTTATCCGCCAGTAATGTCTCTGGGGAGAGGGGGGGGGGTTAATATGACAAAGGTACCAATAATTGACTAAATTGACAAATGTATTCTAAATAAAGAATGAAAAAAGGGGAAAGAGGGCTCCAGAAAAATCTTGGGGGGTCTGGCCCCCTGGGTCTGCCAGAGGTTGGCTATCCCCCAATGTCTAATGTGATTTCTGCCGGCTTATTTGTAAGTTACTTTTTACTTACATTAGAGAAAAAAATAGTTTGAATATTTAGGTTTGTCATCTTATGTAAGGTAATTACGAATTGTTTCTATGAGTCCATCAGGTAAAGAAACACAGTGCTATAGGTGATTCTCCCCCCCCCCCCTTTTCACCTCGAAAATCCCCACTGCAGAAAATTATCCCGCGGGAAAATCCCCTCGGAACATATCCCCTGCGAAAAATCCCCCTAACAAAATTGAGCGGCAAAATAATAAGTATTACAAATAAAAATGACGAAGAAAAGAAGAATTTTTTGAATATTCTACCTATATTTCAAAATATACGGAGAATGTATAGTGTAAGTAGAATATTATATAGTATTTATTTTTACATTTCATTTATTTTATTTTTATATTTTTGAGGTTGAACTTTCATAGCAAGGTAAAATAAAGGTTAAAGAAAATAACTTGAAGATCCTAAATTAATGGCAACTGTATAAGAGTTGCCTTACGATTGGGCATCTCACCACAAATAGTTGGGCTTTACACTACTATTTTACCGACTCAAACTTCTCATCGAACTGGCTGAAAATATTTGGGAAGGGTCTCAACCTTCCTCCTATACTTTATTGCACTACCAACAAAAACATTGCATGATACCAGCTCACCCCTTGCGATCGACAATGCACAAGCAGTAGTTCAAAAAAAGAAAGTTTTCAAAAAGTCATCAAGCCCTGTTCACAAAAATGTGAACAGTGGTAACAGTAATAGTGGACGATATAATGGACGGTAATAATCAAACAGTTCGTGGTAACGAACTGTAGTAAGGAGCGACCCGGCTCAATAGTAACCAAAACTCTAAAAAATGGAATTTCGATACCAATAGCTACATCAAAAGAATCGAATTTTAATGCTGATTTTAAATATATAAGTTTCATTAAGTTTAGTTATACCCATTAAAATTTACGAGCCTGAGAAAATTTGCGTTATTTTAGAAAATAGGGGGAAACGCCCCCTAAAAGTCATAGAATCTTAACGAAAATCACACCATCAGATTCAGCGTATCAGAGAACCCTACTGTAGAAGTTTCGAGCTCCTATCTACAAAAATGTGGAATTTTGCATTTTTTGCCAGAAGGCAGATCACGGATGCGTGTTTATTTGTTTTTTTGTTTTTTTGTTTTTTTTTCCCAGGGGTGATCGTATCGACCCAGTTGTCCTAGATTGTTGTAAGAGGGCTCATTCTAACTGAAATGAAAAGTTCTAGTGCCCTTTTTAAGTGACCAAAAAAATTGGAGGGCACCTAGGCCCCCTCCCACGCTAATTATTTTCCCAAAGTCAACGGATCAAAATTCTGAGATAGCCCTTTTATTCAGCGTAGTCGAAAAACCTTATAACTATGTCTTTGGGGACGACTTACTCCCCCACAGTCCCCGTGGGAGGGGCAACAAGTTACAAACTTTGACCTGTGCTTACATATAGTAATGGTTATTGGGAAGTATACAGGCGTTTTCAGGAGGATTTTTTTGGTTTGGGGGAGGGGTTGAGAAGAGGGGGATATGCTGGGGGAACTTTCCTTCGAGAATTGTAATGGGAGAAGAAATTTTCCATGAAGGGAGAGCAGGATTTACTAGCATTATTTAAAAAAAAACAATTAAAAATAAAAGTGAAAAAGCTTTTTCAGCTGGAAGTAAGGAACAGCAATAAAACTTAAAACAAATAGAAATTATTACCCATATGAGGGGCTCACCTCCTTCTAATACCTCGCTCTTTACGCTAAAGTATTTTCGGTAATTTCAACTACTTATTCTACGGCTTTTGTGATTCAGGGGGTCATTCTTAATGAATTGGGATAAAATTTAAGTTTTAGTGTAAAGAGCGAGGTACTGACGATGGGGCGAATCCCCTCGTATATGTAATAAAAACATGAGAATACAAAAGTTCTTTACGTAAGCTAATTTATAAGTTACGTAAATCTTTTACCAATAAAAAGATTCGTAAAAAATTAAAAGTTCTAGTTGCCTTTTTAATTAACCAAAAAATCGGGGGGCAACTAGGCTTCGTCCCCCGCTCTTTTTTTCTCAAAATCATTCGATCAAAGTTATGAGAAAGCCATTGAGCAAAAAAAAAAAATATGCAAATTTCGTTTTGATTATTCCTCTGCGGAGAGGTTTTTCGACTATAGTGAATAAAATAGTTATCTTAGAGTTTTGATCCGGTGACTTCGGGAAAAACGAGCCTGGGACTACTACTATTAATAACTAGGTGTCCTCCAATTCTATTGGTCACTAAAAAAGGGGCACTAGAATTTCTAATTCCCGTTAGAATGAGCCCCCTTGCGACATTTTAGGATCATGGGGTTGATGCGTTCAACCCGAGAAAAAAAAACAAAAAAAACAAAAAACACGCATATGTGATCTGTTGTATTCTTGCAATAAAAAATGCTAAATTCCACATTTTTGTAGATAGGAGCTTGAAACTCTTCAACTCTTCTCTGGTAGGGTTTTCCAATAGGCGGAACTTGATGGTGTGATTTTTGTTACGATTCATTGACTTTTAATGGATTTTTTCTCCTATTTTGTGATAAAAGGCAAATTTTCTTAGGCTCGTAGCTTTTGATGGGTAAGACTAAACAAGATGAAACTTATATATTTAAAATCAGCATAAAAATGCAATTCTTTGAATGTAACAATTGGTATTAATCTTCCGTTTTTTAGATTTTCTGTTACTATTGAGCCGGGTTGCTCCTCACTACAGTTTGTTACCACGAGCTGTTTGATCATAGCATTAGATTCACATTATTAAGGAAAACCTTACTTTAGAGCTTTTACACACTCTATAAGAGAGTGTTTACACACTCCTGAGTAAGAAAACCTTACTTCTATCACAATTCTATAGAATTTTGCATTTTTTTCTAGGAAAAATGGTGACGGATGTTTTTATTTGTTGTTGTTTTTCCAGAGGTGATCGTATCGACCGATGGTCCTAGAAGATTATTAAATAAAAAAAACAAGTTTTTTCAGCCGAAAGTAAGGAGTGACATCAAAACTTAAAACGCACAGAAATTACTTCGTACATGAAAGAGGCTGCTTCCTCATCAACGCCCCGCTCTTTACGCTAAAGTTTGACTCTTTCTCTCAATTCTTCTTTCTAAAACAGTAAAAAACTTTAGCGTAAAGAGCGGGGCGTTGATGGGGAAGCAGCCTCTTTCATGTACGAAGTAATTTCTGTGCGTTTTAAGTTTTGATGTCACTCCTTACTTTCGGCTGAAAAAACTTGTTTTTTTTTATATAATTTCTGAACGTTTTTGAATCAATGCATGTTTTGATTTTGGCTCTCCGCAGAGGAATAATCAAAACGAAATTTGCATATTTTTTTTTTTGGCTCAATGGCTTTCTCGTAACTTTGATCGAATGATTTTGAGAAAAAAAGAGCGGGGGACGAAGCTAGTTGCCCCCCGATTTTTTGGTTAATTAAAAAGGCAACTAGAACTTTTATTTTTTTACGAATCTTTTTATTGGTAAAAGATTTACGTAACTTATAAATTAGCTTACGTAAAGAACTTTTGTATTCTCATGTTTTTATTACATATATGAGGGGATTCGCCCCATCGTCAGTACCTCGCTCTTTACACTAAAACTTAAATTTTATCCCAATTCATTAAGAATGACCCCCTGAATCACAAAAGCCGTAGAATAAGTAGTTGAAATTACCGAAAATACTTTAGCGTAAAGAGCGAGGTATTAGAAGGAGGTGAGCCCCTCATATGGGTAATAATTTCTATTTGTTTTAAGTTTTATTGCTGTTCCTTACTTCCAGCTGAAAAAGCTTTTTCAATTTTATTTTTTAATTGTTTTTTTTTTTAATAATGCTAGTAAATCCTGCTCTCCCTTCATGGAAAATTTCTTCTCCCATTACAATTCTCGAAGGAAAGTTCCCCCAGCATATCCCCCTCTTCTCAACCCCTCCCCCAAACCAAAAAAAATCCTCCTGAAAACGCCTGTATACTTCCCAATAACCATTACTATATGTAAGCACAGGTCAAAGTTTGTAACTTGTTGCCCCTCCCACGGGGACTGTGGGGGAGTAAGTCGTCCCCAAAGACATAGTTATAAGGTTTTTCGACTACGCTGAATAAAATGGCTATCTCAGAATTTTGATCCGTTGACTTTGGGAAAATAATTAGCGTGGGAGGGGGCCTAGGTGCCCTCCAATTTATTTGGTCACTTAAAAAGGGCACTAGAACTTTGCATTTCCGTTAGAATGAGCCCTCTTACAACAATCTAGGACAACTGGGTCGATACGATCACCCCTGGGAAAAAGAAAAAAAAAACAAACAAAAAAACAAATAAACACGCATCCGTGATCTGCCTTCTGGCAAAAAATGCAAAATTCCACATTTTTGTAGATAGGAGCTCGAAACTTCTACAGTAGGGTTCTCTGATACGCTGAATCTGATGGTGTGATTTTCGTTAAGATTCTATGACTTTTAAGGGGCGTTTCCCCCTATTTTCTAAATAACGCAAATTTTCTCAGGCTCGTAACTTTTGATGGGTAAAACTAAACTTGATGAAACTTATATATTTAAAACCAGCATTAAAATGCGATTCTTTTGATGTAGCTATTGGTATCAAAATTCCATTTTTTAGAGTTTGGGTTTATTTTGGAAAATTTGCTTTATTTTAGAAAATAGGGAGAAACAACCCCTAAAAGACATAGAATCTTAACGAAAATCAAACCATCAGATTCAGCGTATCAGAGGACCCTAATATAAAAGTTTCAAGCTCCTATCTACAAAATGTGTAATTTTGTATTTTTTGCCAGAAGGCAGATCACGGATGCGTGTTTATTTGTTTGTTTGTTTTTTTTCCCCCAGGGATGATCGTATCGACCCAGTGGTACTAGAATCTTGCGAGAGGGCTCATTCTAACGGAAATGAAAAGTTCTAGTGCCCTTGATAAGTGACCAAAATTTGGAGGGCACCTAGGCCCCCTTCCACGCTAATTATTTTCCCAAGGTCACCGGATCAAAATTCTGAGATAGCCATTTTATTCAGCGTAGTCGAAAAAGCTTATAACTATGCCTTTGGGACGACTTACTCCCCCACAGTCCCGTGGGAGGGGCTACAAGTTAAAAACTTTGACTAGTGCTTACATATAGTAACGGTTATTTGGAAGCGTACATACGTATTCTGGGGGATTTTTAGGTTGGGGGGGGTTGAGAAGAGGGAGGTATGTTAGAGGAGCTTTCCTTGGAGGAATTTGTCATGGGGGGAAAATTTCACGAAGGGAGCACAGGATTTTCTAGCATTATTTAAAAAAACAATGAAAAAACAAATATGAAAAAGTTTTTTTTCAAATAAAAGTAAGGAGAAGCATTAAAACTTAAAACGAACAAAAATTATTATGCATATGATGGGATCGCCTCCTCCTAATACCCCGCTATTTGCGCTAAAGTATTTTTAGTAATTTCAACTATTTATTCTACGGCTTTTGTGATTCAGGGGTCATTCTTAAGAAATGGGGACAAAATTTAAGCTTCAGTGTGAAGAACGAGGTACTGACCAGGGGGTCAATCCCCTCAAATATGTAATAAAAACATGAGAATACAGAAGTTCGTTACGTAAGCTAGTTTGTAAGTTACGTATATCTTTTACTAATAAAAACATTCGTAAAAAATTAAAAGCTCTAGTTGCCTTTTAAGTAACCAAAAAATCGGAGGGCAACTAGGCCTCCTCCCCTGCTCCTTTTTTCTCAAAATCATTCGATCAAAACTATGAGAAAGCCATTTAGCCAAAAAAATAAATATGCAAATTTTGTTTTAATTATTCATCTGCGGAGAGCCAAAATCAAAACATGCATTGATTCAAAAACGTTCACAAATTAAATAAAAAACATATTTTTTTTAACAGAAAGAAAGGAGCGGCATTAAAACTTAAAACGAACAGAAATTACTTCGTATATGAAAGGGGCTGCTTCCTCATCAACGCCCCGCTCTTTACGCTAAAGTTTTCTACTGTTTCAAAAAGTTGAGTTAAGAGAAAGAATCAAACTTTAGCGTAAAGAGCGGGGCATTGATGAGGAAGCAGCCCCTTTCATATACGAAGTAATTTCTGTTCGTTTTAAGTTTTAATGTCACTCCTTACTTTCTGTTAAAAAAAACTTGTTTTTTTAATTTAATTTTCAAGAAGGAACTTTGAGATTTTCTAGCATTATTAAAAAAAAAAACAATGAGAAAAAAAATCAGCTGGAAGTAAGAAGCAGCATTAAAACCTAAAATGAACAGAAATTTCTCCTCTTTGTTTGCTTCTCCTCCACAATACCTCGCTCTTTACGCTAAAGTATTTTCAGTAATTTCAACTATTTATTCTACGGCCTTTATGATTCAGGGGTCCATCTTTAAGAATTGGGACAATATTCCAGCTTTAGTGTAAAGAATGAGGTATTGACAAGGAAGCAAACCCCTTCATATACGTAATCAAAATATGCAAATATAGAATTTCGTTGCGTAAGTTAATTCGCAAGTTCCGTATATTTATTACTAATAAAAACGTTCGTAAACAAAAAAAATCTAGTTGCCTTTTTAAGTAACCAAAAAATGAAGGGCAACTAGGCCTCCTCCCCAACCCCTTTTTTCTTATCAAAATCATCCGATCAAAACTATGAAATAGCCAGTTAGTAAAAAAAAAGTAATATGCAAATTTCGTTTTAATTATTCATTTGCGGTTAGCCAAAATTAAAACACGTATTAATTTAAAAACGTCCAGAAATTAAATTAAAAAAAAAACAAGTTTTTTTAACTGCATGTAAGGAGGGACATTAAAACTAACGAACAGAAATTATTCCGTATAGTAAAGGGGTTGTCCCCTCCTTAACCCCTCGCTCTTTACGGTAAAGTTTTTTATTGCTTTAAAAAGTAGAGCTGTGAGAAAGAGTCAAACTTTAGCGTAAAGAGCCTGGCATTGAGGAGGGGACAATCCCTTTCATATGCGGAATAATTTCTGTTCGTTTTAAGTTTTAATGTCGCTCCTTACTTGCAGTTTTTTTTTATTTTATTTTCATAAGGTTCACGAGATTTTTTTTGTGTTTTCCCCATTTTTCGAAGATCAGGTAATTTTTCTCAGACTTGTAGCGTTTGATGTGTAACATTAAACATAATGAATATTCTAAAAACCATATTATCCTAGATTTATTTCGGAAAGCAGGTAGAATATTCTAGAATACTTTCTGCTCTTTATTATTTTCATTGTCTTAATTTCTCTTTGTTTGCTCGGTCTAATATGCGAAGGGAATTTTCCAAGGGGAATGGTCAGGGGGAGTTTTTCAAGGAGAATTTCCCATGGGAAGGAGTTTAACGGGAGGAATTTTCCTGTGGTATACGCTGGACCCCCAAGAAACACATGCGTAAACGCAGTCTGTGTTGTTGCTTTGTTATCAACTTTTTTAGACTAATTTATAGACACAAGGCCCGTTTGATTTCAGGCATCAAAGTGGAGAGGGATTAAAGACTCACAGACAACCTCAGTCTGTGGAAGCACTTTTAGAGCAAAAGAAACAATACCAAAAACATCTCAGAGCAATTCAACAAAGCTCATTTGCAAAAGAAGTCTTGCAGAGTAAGTCTTTTTTGTTTTATTGATCGTAAGAAATTCTAACGGAATGCTAAAATTCCTGTGGTTATGATATATTACTTACTGAGTAAAAGATATTAATTAAGTCCCACCTACAGTGAGATTTGCCTAGCGCTCGAGGGGGTACCTAGTTTGCGTCACCTTGTGCACATCTAAGAATACCACATGTGCAGCATAGTCCGCCAAGCTTGGCACAGTTTTTGCCGTTCTTGATACAGATTCCGCCAAGCCTAGCACATTTAAACCACGTTTGCCACGAACCACCTTGTTAATGTGATTTCTGAAAATGGGTGCCTTCTCGATAGCACTAATTTGAGCCAATGTTTATAGATTTTTCAGCTAATTTTAAAAGTTCTATTGAAAATTGTGATTGTTTTGAATTAGTGCTAGCCAAATCTTAGTATTAGTAGAAACTCTTGGTGAATAGGGTTTAAAAGAATGAGCAATAATATTTCAAATTACCCTAGCGATCAATGTTTATTTCTAAGATCTTTCCTTTAAACCTTATAACATAAAAAAAATTTAAACCTCATGCCTCTATTACCTTGAACCTCTTCGGAGTGAACACTACCTTTGAATATCTTTTTTAAGTAGCCACTCGTCATGGAGTAAGAATAGAAAAAAGAAAATACAAATCAACTTAGTATATATTCAGTATACCTAAACCTTTTTTTTTTAATTTGTTTTAATGGCATTTCATCAGGGGCTACAAATTATCAAGATTCAGCGAGGTGGGGAAAGGGGGGAAGCAAATTGTATTTTCTTAAATCTAAGGGGGTGATTTCGTTTTTTTTTTAAGTTTTCTCAATGAAAAAACAAAAAATCAACTTTAATGAATATCCCTAAAAAAGGCATTTTCCAAGATCTAGGAAGGGCAAAAGCCCTTTCCCTTGATTGCCACCACTACAATCATAACAAGTCTCAATTTAAATGTTTGTAATTACGCTTGAGTTTGTTTTTCCCTTTTCAAGTCAGCTTCCTTACGATTAGGGCAGACTGATATAGTCAGCTGTTTCATTTCTAAACCTTTCGAAACCACATATCTTCCGTATTGTATTAACCGTGTTAATAATTTTTGAAATATCTGATTTCACTAAACTCATCATTAATGCTTCGACATGGTTTTAATGGCAGTGTCCGTCGTAACCTCCAAGACACCATCCAGCTGCCGAAAGGTCAAACGACCACTCGGAGTCAAGAGCTTCCTTCGACATGTAACACCCAAATATGAAGAGAGGAATTGTAATACGAGAGTTGTCAAATTTAATTGCTTCGACTTCGAGTTAAAAGGCCAGAAATTCAAATTTTAGAGAGATTGTGAATTGTTGCCAAATAGATATATTAAAATAGCCATATAGGCCAATTTTTCGTCGTTTTTTTTATAGAAAATGTATAAGTTTAACAAAAGATCAGTCAAGCTCGATTTGAAAAGCCTTTTCTATACAAAGGCTTTTCACCAACATATACTAGTACCCGCAGTTTTATTTCTATTGCCCCGTTCCTTCCCATATAAATTTACCTATAAGCTACTGCAGTTTTGGTACTTGCCCAATATTTCTTTATTGAAATATGGCCTTTTTGAAATAAATCCCAGTTTTTTTTTATGAAACTCTCTTTCAAAATACGAACATGATATTATAAAAATTGTCGGTTGAAAAAAGCATGATTCCTCAAATGCAACGTGTCTAAGGGTGATATACTCTTAATCCAATAGCCTACATGACAAAGTAAAACGCTTCGGGTTTAGTTTTATTTTGTAAATTGGGTGCCACAATAGAATTCCGATCCAATTTCGATCAAAATATAGATTAATCTTTTATCAGGTTAGTTTTTGGCAATTTCCAAAGTCTCAATTCCATTAGTGAGGGTCGAAGGCCAAACCTCCCAACCGTAGATGTCTCAGCAAGCCAAGGGTGGTGACAATAAAGTATATTCTAAGATAGTCTCACTTGATAATGCATCTTTGCCTCTCTTCGCTGATTCATAACAAATGAAAATAGTATAAGAGCGTAGCGAACCCCATGCAGTATTTCACCAAAATTGGGATTTGACAGTTTCTGAGGTCATTAATTACAAACGCCAGGCTTCAATTGCAATGTGCGTATCCGAAACAAAACACAGTATGTAGCCTCGAGCATTCGCATTATCACAGTCTGTACTTTTTAGTTTCTGGACTTTTTGATTACAAGGCTAATATTACAATATTGTAGCCAGACCAACCATATTTCGAAAACTGTGCTTGGTTTTACCTAAAACCTGGTATTGAAGGGCTCAGAATAGGTTCAAACTAGTCGTCAATCTTGGAATTTTTGTTTTACTGTATTTTGGTCAAGTTTCGCCAAAATTGGCGATTTACGGTATAAGATGGCAATAAAACGTCACCTAGGCTCCAATTGACCTCCTTTTCTACTCAAAGAGGACCTAGAAATACCCGTTTACGCTGAAATATGTTGTGAGACCACTGGTTCGATACCTACAACCCTTAAAAAAAAAACTATGTGAAACAAGAAAAAAACAGAAATTCCCTTACGCGATACCCCTTCCCAGAAAAACCCAGCGAATCTTTCAATTTTTCTTCAGCTACAGGGCTGAATCTTCAGTAAAGAGCTTTGAAACTCTTTGTTTTTACAGTTTATTTTTGTGAAAATAACGCCATATTCTGGTAACGTTTTCTTCTTTTCTAAAAAACGCAAATATTTTCGGCAAATAATTTTTGATATATTACTGAAAAATTAATCTAGGTGTATATAATTGTAATCAATATAAAGACAAGGTTTTGCCGAAGTGCATGCTCTTTTCCAAATATCTGTTTTTATATTCCTTGTATTATTTTAGTCTTTTCATTTTTTTTATAGTCCTTGTCAGTATTGACAAGGATCGCTCTTTGCTTATCGGTCATAATAACGAATGATTTGAGGTGAGGTTATTGTGAATTGCCCAAAATTACACATCCCGGAAACTAAGCAATCATTGAAATTGTGGCTTTTAGCACTTGGAAACGTTTGGCACGTCTGTATACTTTAGCAAGCGATGGACACAGTCATGTGATGCATGTCAATTGCTTCAAACACAGGCAACTATAATCGGTTGCGTTCTGGGGAATCTACGGTGGTAATTGAAGCTTTAGGGCCCAGAGGTCTCTCCCCTTCTCTCCTAAGACGCAAAAACGTATTCTTTAAAGCGCGCCTTTCTTCTATTTGAGCGTCAAAGTGGCCCCTTTGTCATACTTGTAATCTAGCAAAGAGCGAGCGACGACCCATAGTAACTTAAATTTAAAAAATGATTTACTCAAAGAAATTGCCTAATGACCAACATAGAATTGCCAACTATGAGCATGTTAACAAAATCTATTGACCTCTGTATGTCAAAGTAACTGGTCCTCCAGAAAATGATGTTCCAATAAAAAATGAATAAAAATATCCTGATTATTTATGTTGCCCTCTGGGAACTACGTCCAGAATAAACGGGGAATATGATTGTCAAAGGAAGAATTGTAGTGATCATGCAGAGAGCGCGTAATTGAAGGAAACACGAAGTTAAAATTTAATTTGTTCCCTATTAATCTTTCGTCATAATTTATTCTCAACGGTTTGGCATACATTTAGCACACCATACAACGGAATCATTATTCTTTTATCAACTATGACGCCAAATACATTGTTTTATTTTATCAAAATTTTAAGCACAGTTAGACAACCTGGGCTCAAAAATATTAACGTTGACCGAGTCGAGACTTAATCGGTATTGTACATAAACAACCACATAACCTTAAACAATGCCCAGTATAGTGTCACCCATCTGGTGATATCACAAATTTAAATCTAATTATTACTAATTTAATCTCAGATTACTTTCAACGTAATTATTTATTTTCTTTGGGCTATGGTCATAACTGGGGGGTGGATACCTAATGATATCGTATCTGTGGGAGCATACCTTCCTCTCCTTGGGCTAACACAGCATACGGATAAAAAAGCGGTATGTCTTGCGTGATGAATCACGCTTAAGAATACAGTACACCAATTGTCACTTCCCATGAGCGTGAAGGTTCGCGTTTCAATCCTGTACACAGTCCCACGGTTTGGCGTCATTCTGTCTAATAAGAATTTTTGAATTCCTATGAAATTAGTAGCATTATATCTCTCATTTCACTTCCTATATCTCATTTCCTCTTACTGATTGTTACATCCGCTTTCGTCTATTTGATTAGTTGCCTGTGGACAAACAAGGTCAAGGCCTAAATGAGTTGTTCTTGTCTTCTTTCCTAATGAGGGGATTCTTTTCCTGAGGCACGCCCCTCAGGTTGAGATTCTGGAAATGTTTGATTTTGATAATGGACAAATCACTAGTCTTGGATCTGAGCTTTCCAAAATGCGTTTGAAGATAGATCAATCAACCAGAAACATCGATGCATTTACAAGGGAAGAGACTCTGGCCCAGAATCTCCAGGAGTCAGATAATCTTTCTTTTTTTTGACAATTCCTCAAAATATACTTTTATTGAACCCTCTCACATACGTAATAAATTTCTGTTCTTGTTAAGTTTAACGTTGCTCCTAACTTTCAGTCGAAAAAACTTTTTTACCTGATTTCTCTTTTTTTTCAATAATGCTGGAAAATCTTCCCACGTAAATCCCAACCCCCCTCCCACCAGAAAAAATTCTCCCTGAAAACGAAAACGTCTGTATACTTCCCAATAACCAATACCATATGGAAACAATGGGCAAAGTTCATAACTTGCAGCCCTTTCCCCGGGGACTGTGGGGAATTAAGTCGTCTTCAAAGACATAGTTGTTAGATTTTTGACAATGCTGAACAAAATGGACATCTCGAAATTTTAATCCGGTAACTGTGGGAAAAAATGAGTGTTGGAGGGGGCCTAGTTGCCCTCCATTTTTGGGTCACTTATTAAGGGTACTAGGACGTTTAATTTCCGTTACAATGAGCCCTCTTACAACATTTTAGGACTACTGGGTCGATAAGATCACCCCTGGAAAAAAAAACCGTTAAATTCGCATCTGTGATCTTTCTTCTCGCAAAAAATACAAAATTCCACATATTTATATATAGGAGCTTGAAATATCTACAGTAGGGTTCTCTGATATACTAAATCCGATGGTGTGATTTTCATTAAGATTCTATTAATTTTAGGGGATGTTCCTCCCTTTTTTCAAAGATAAGGGAAATTTTCTCGGGCAAGTAAATTTTGATAAGAGAGACTAAAGTTGATGAAATATATATATTTTAAATCAGCATAATAATCTGATCATTTTGTTGTATCTATTAGTATCAAAATTCTGTGTTTTAGAGTTTCGGTCACTATTGAGCCGGGCCGGTTCTTACTTACAATTCGTTACAACGAACTGTTTGATTGTTAAACCAGGTTTCCATACTTTTATTTTAAATATTCCTAATTTCTCCCTATCGTATATAGCAAAAGCTATTGTAAGATCAAACAGTTCTTAGTAACGAAACATAAGTAAAGAAAGTCTTGGCCAAATAGTAACCACCAGGGGCGTAGCTAAGGGGAGGGGAAGGTGGTATCCCCCTCCCTCCACCACCTTTCCAAGGTATCGACGCACAGCGCTTACACCTGGGAATTTACCTTGTATATTTAGTTTAAATTAGATTATGTGTCTGCATTTGCTGGCTCACTGGACCATTTTGTCGGCACATTCTTTATATCCCCCCTCCAAACTTAAAACCCAAGCTGCGTTTCTGGTAACCGAAACTTTAAAAACAAGTAATTTTGATAACAATACATAAAAAATAGACTTTTTATATTAATCCAAATATATACAATTTATGAAGTTTAACGTTACTCATCAAAAGCTACGAGCATGAGAAAAATTGCTTGGTTTTTGAAAAATGTCTCCCCAAAAATTAAGTAATCCCTGTAAATTAAGCAAATTTAAAGAAAATCAAAACATTAGGCTCAAATTATCGAAGAACTCTAATATATGCTTTAAGCTCCTCTCACAACAATATGGAATTTTGTACATTTTGCTAGAAGAAAGATCACGAATGCGGTTTTTTCTACTGATGATCGTATTAGAGCTAATGGCCCTAGAAGATCGGGAGATGGCTGACTCGAACGGAAATTAAAAATTTTTGTGCCCTTTTTAAGTGACCAAAAAGATTGGAGGATAACTAGCCCCCTTCTCGCGCCCATTTTTTCGCCAAAGACATCTGATCAAAATTTTGAGATAACTTTCGATTCAGTGGGTGTAGACCCCCCCCCCTAAAAAGCACCCCCGGAAAGTTCTTTCCACGGAAAATTCCCCTGGAAATTTCTCCCCTTCAAAATTTCCCCTGGATATTTTCAGATATTCATTAGAATGGAAATGAAAAGTTCTACTCACGTGTCTAATTCAGAGGCAATGCTATAGTATTGCCTATAGTAGAGAATCACAAGCGTTCAACGTATTAATTTTTTAAGAGGCACTTAATATGGAAGAGGTGGTCGTATGAACTTCGGAAGGATCTCATTCAATTACAAATTAAAAGTTCTAGGGCACTTTCTTAAGAGTCAAAAATGATTTCAGGGCAACAAGCCACCCCATAGCCGATTTGTCTCCAAACGGATCTAATTAAAATTTTGAGATAGCTATTTTGTCTAAATAGTCCAAAGGTAAAACAACCATGCCACCGGGTTTGACAGCCCCCCTCTAGATCCCACAGGGCAAGGGTTGTATGCTATACAAGTTGCCATTGTTACGATATAAATTATTATGGAAAGGTTGGTTCCTATAAACTTTGGAGGTGGCTCATTTAATTGGAAATTGGAAGTTCAAGTGCCTTTTTTTTTAAATTTAGTCTGCTTTTCAACCAGTTACTACCACAAGAGCTGCTACCAACCAGTATTAAATTTTAATGTTACTCTTTACTTTCAGTTGAAAAAAGTTTTTTTTATATTTTATCGTTGATCGTTTTTCAATTTATACCCAAGCTTAACCAAGATACAATGTGGGCTACCAGCCCAATAAACCCACGATTTACTCTATTAAAATGTATAATTGGGTGGTAGCTTCTCGTTTCGACAAACAGTAGTTTTGTTAAATAAGTTCTTAGTAATAATTTTACTAACAAAATTAGGTTGGACGGAGATGAGTGGTATTAATCATGCGAATGGAAGCTCTGTGTGACTTATTCTTCTACGTTACTGAAGCCATCATGACCTTCGCACTAGTTTTTTCTGATGGTTAAATGCGTTGTATACGGATTTTTGAAATACATTTAAACATTTTTTATAGGAAAAAACCCATTGAAAATTGATGAAAACAAAGCACCTGGTAGTACATGTCAACCCCCCCCCCCCTGTCCCAAGAATTTTCTGGCAAGGCTCTTCGCCTTGCCTTGCCCACCTTTTCCTCACGTTTTCCATGGGCGAGGGGGGACGCCGGGTCCTCGATTCAGCATAGTTGAAAGATCCAATAACTCTGCTTCTGGGGATGACATGACTTCCCTCAAGCCCCAGGGAAAGTGCAGTAAGTTTCGCACTTTGCCAATTCTTTCTATATAGTGTTTGTTATTGGAGAAAATGAAGAAATTCTTCGAGGGGACATTTTCTCTGGCAAGAGATTTTCTGCAGGAAGGGATTTTCCAAAGGGAGAAATTTTCACTTAGGAGGAAAAGGGTTCCTGATTTGTAGGGGTTTACAGTGGACAAAAAAAAATCCCTAAAAAGGAAAAGTAAGCATATTGGTTAGACCACCGCTAACTATGGTTCACAGATTGATTGAATAAGCCAAGGGTACCAATTAAAAAAAATGCAGGAGGTAGGGCCGCCATAATTTGGTGAATTTCGCTTTAGAAAAATAAAGATATAAAAGTAAAGGTATTTTCAGAATTTAGGTGTGAATTCCGCTCATCCTCCCACTGGTGCTTTTCTGTTGAATATGCTAAAAAAACATAATATTGATAAAAGCAAAAAATAAAAACTAAAACCGATTATTTAAAGGGACAAATGTATATTGCCTGTCATAGTAGCTAAACTGGAAATTTAATGATTTTTCTTTCTGATTTAGTATTTTTTTTTTTCAAGAATCTAGTGATGTTGCCGTTCAGCTATTTTTCTTTCAAGAATCTAGTGATTTCTTTTATCATTTGGTGGCAACCCTGTATAGAGGGCATCAGCCCTACTTCTGTATGTGGTATTTTCTGTATGTTTTAAGTTTTGACTTGAATATGTATTAAAATTTATCCTTCTTTTGGATTTTATTTGCTTATTAATGGTGACTTATGGGCGTTTTACGCTTGAATTTATTGTAACTGACTTTGTTTCAGCTTGTCTTTGGTTTAGTACTTTGGACAAAATTTTGCAACAAGTTTAAAAGATAAAAGTACTATAGAACTTTGGAAGGATTGGTACATGATATATTATTCAAGTAATTGGATGTCTTTTGATTTAGTTCAAAGTTTTGCTTAACATGCCCTGGAAGTATTAACTTAATAGCTTCAGCTTATCCTGATTTTATAATTGCCCCGTTATTTCTAATAATTTCTACAACGATTTCGTTCTTTTCACTATTACAAAAAAAATGCCCATTTTACCTAATGAAGAATATATCTTGCATTTTTGTATCAGATAGATGGTCTACACTATTTTTTGACAAAATAGAAATATAGGTTCAATAGATTTAAAAAGGAAATTGTGTTTTTACATGATATCCAGTAGACCTTGGCTACATGAACACTAAGTCAGGTAGAAAAAATATGGCACTATTATACTTTACAAAGGACTTCTGGAAGTTCTTCAAATGAAAAATGACCATTAAGGTCTGATGTTCTGGTGATAACGACATAAATTTGAGATGTTGATCTTTTAGCACGCGTATGTCAGCCTTCTGATAATCATTGAAGAGGCTGCATCACATTTCTTTGCCTAAAATGACTCATTAGCGTCTTTGCAGAAGATCGACAAAGGCACCGCTTGTTGTCGGCATTGGCTTGAAGAAAAACCGTTGCGACCTTTTTGAACCATCTTGGGCTAAAATATCCTTTGTTTGGCTTGGTCTTTCTAAATCCACGTCCAGTGTAACCTTGTTAACCCGTTCTTCCTGCGTTTCATCGGAAATAAAACTTCTCAAACAGAAGCAGTGCATTGTAATACTGTTGTCGCTGTTCCTTTTATTCCAGTCAACCTTTTTCAAGTAAAACTATGAAAATCCTGGGAAACATAGCGAAAAGTAGGTGGCGATTGAAAAAATGGTGGTAATTGCTGCACTTCTCTGAGTGCTTACCCTTCTTTGTATGAAGCCCTTAAAAAAAATATTTCGTGATTTCTATCATCTGTGAAAGAGGTTCTGGACTCTCAAACCGTCTACCTAGCTTGCCGCTGTTTAAGTCATGCCTATGCGTAAATTACCAAAGGTTTCCCTCAGTTTTTAGTCTAATTAAATTTTAAAAAAAATAAGTTTTTTTTAACTGAAAGTAAGGAATGACATTAAAACTTAAAACGAACAGAAATTACTTCGTATATGAAAGGGGCTTTTCATCCTCAACTTCCCGCTCTTTACGCTAAAGTTTGACTCTTTCTCTCAACTCTACTTTTTAAAACAGTAAAAAACTTTAGCGTAAAGTGCGGGGCGTTGAGGAGGAAAAACCCCTTTCGTATACGAAGTAATTTCTGTTTGTTTTAAGTTTCAATGTCGCAGTGTCGCAGTTAAAAAAAAACTTGTTTTTTTTTATTTAATTTCTGGACGTTTTTGAATTAATGCATGTTTTGATCTTGGCTCTCCGCAAATAAATAATTAAAACGAAATTTGCATATCATTTTTTTGGGTAAATGGCTTTCTCATAGTTTTAGTCAGAAGATTTTGAGGAAAAACAGAGCGAGGGAGGACGCCTAGTTGCCCTCCAATTTTTTGATTACTTAAAAAGGCAACTAGAACTACTAATTTTTATACGAACGTTTTCATTAGTAAAAAACATACGTAACTTACGAATTAACTTAGGTAACGAACTTCTATTTTCGTATGTTTTATTGCGTATATGAGGGGGTTCAACCCCTCGTCAATGCCTCGCTCTTTACACTAAAGCTTAAATTTTGTCCCAATTCCTCAAGAATTACCCCTGAATCACAAAGGCCGTAGAATAAATAGTTGAAATTACTAAAAATACTTTAGCGTGAAGAGTGAGGTATTAAGAGGAGCTTAACCCCTCACATGCGTAATAATTTCTGTTCGTTTTAAGTTTTAATGCTGCTCCTTACTTTCAGTTGAAAAAACTTTTCATATTTGTTTTTCATTGTTTTTTTAAATAATGCTAGAAAATCCTGCGCCCCCTTCATTGAAATTCTTTTCCCCCATGACAAATTTCTCCATGGAAAGATCCTCCCACGTAACTCCCCTTAACTTCTCCCCCCTCCAAACCAAAAAATCCCCCTGAAAACGTCTGTACACTTCCCAGTAACCATTACTATATGTAAACACAGGTCAAAGTTTGTAACTTGCAGCCCCTCCCACGGGGACTGTGGGGGAGTAAGTCGTCCCTAAAGACATAGTTATTAGGTTTTTCGACTATGGTTAATAAAATGTCTATCTCAGAATTTTGATCCGGTGACTTTGGGGAAAAAATGAGCGTGGGAGGGGGCCTAGGTGCCCTCCAATTTTTGGTCACTTAAAAAGGGCACTAAAACTTTTAATTTCCATTAGAATGAGCCCTCTCGCGACATCTTAGGACCAATGAGTCGAGACCATCACCCCTGGGGAAAAAAAAAACAACAACAAATAAACATACATCCGTTATTTGTCTTCTGACAAAATGTGCGAAATTCCACATTTTTGTAGATAGGAGCTTGAAACCTCTAAAATAGGGTTCTCTGATACGCTGAATCTAATGGTGTGATTTTCGTTAAGATTGTATGCCTTTAAGGGGGATGTTTCCCCCTATTCTCTAAAATGTGGCAAATTTTCTCAGGCTCGTAACTTTTGATGGGTAAGACTAATCTTGATGAAACTTATATATTTAAAATTAGCATTAAAATTCAATTCTTTTGATGTAACTATTAGTATCGAAATTCCATTTTTTTAGAGTTTCGGTTACTATTGAGCCGGGTCGCTCCTTATTACAGTTCGTTATCACTAACTGTTTGACAATAACACTGGGAAAAATCCATTTGAAATCCATTTGAAATCCATAGTAAAAACTTAAGCATAAAGGGAAAATAATTGAAGATAACTTTACCAATCAATATTTTTTAGAAGTAGCAATGTTTCAAAATGTTTATTTTTCAGGTTATCAACAAAAAATGACTCGATTGACATCAGTCGCCCCTAGCCCAATGCTTCCTCAAAGTGTATGTGAAAGAATGCGGAAACGACGTGCTTTCGCTGACAAAGAACTGGAAGAGGTAATGCTACATAGGGAGCAAGTAGCCGTAGAAAACCAGCAAAGACTTATGCTTTCTGCTGGTTTTCAATCACCACTACTGACACTGGAGCTAGGACTGATGCTATATCGTCAGCAGCAGGAATTTCAGCGAAAGCTACTTCTCGCTGGTGAATTATTCGAAACACAAAAAATCGCAACTATGTTGCATGAGAGTTCGACGATCAAACAGTCTACTCAGTCCGATCTGTGTCCCAAAAGTCCCCTGAAGTCACCCATTACAAAGAAGCCAAAGATATCGTTCTCAGTTGATTCTATAATTGGACAAGATTTGTAGCAGTATTTATAGTTTATTGTGTGTTAGTTTCTTATTTTCGTTCTTTGTGTTCTCTCTTGCAGAATAAATTTTTTTGTTTCGTAAGTCGGACACAGTTTGTTATCCATGCCGTTAACGGATAAATTTAATCGTCAATATATTAAAACAGCCTTTTAAGTAGTGACCTCAAATTTTGGGAGCGTGGATCGTACAAATCCTAAGATTTTTCTCACTTGGGTAAAGTATCAGAATTGAGTCTACTCCCCCTAACCCCCGCAAGTTAGCTCCTTACCACTATACTGTTGTTGCTGATCCATTCACCAGCAACAATTAGTAATCAAAATAAAAACTTGAAAGCTAGTCACCAACAATACCATATAAATGGCGTAGCAAAATAGTAAGTTCGAGTTCAACTATTTATTATTCCAAATACGTGCATATACACATATTAGATTAGGCCATATGAGAGACAAGCTCGAGTAGGCCTAGACAAATTAAAATACTACACAGTGAGGGATACAGGATATTATCCTATGTGCAAAAAATGTTCCTTATGAAGAATTTTCTGTGGGGGAGGGGGGTGATTTTCATCGGGTAGAATTTTCTGTTGCAAGGGAAATCTCCAGGGATAAACTTCACAGGGGATATTTTACACGGAGGGGTTTAAAAGGATCTTTTTTCGGGGGGTTTTACAAAAAAAAAACTTTATAAAACGCATCAAAAATGTGTTTATATTCATTATTTTACGTTTTTACGAGTCAGAAAAACACTTCAGTTGGGGGGGGGGGGTTCAAACCCCCTAAGTCCTCTCCCTGTATCCTCCTCCCTGTAAACCCTCCTGATGTATAACTCATCTCCCTGTAAAAGCAACAACTAGTCCAAGGATTAATTTACTACGATATTTGTCTGTAATTAAAAAAAACTAACTGAAAGCTCGAAATATACCAACATTAGAGCTAGATCAAAGTAAAACCATATTTTTAATTCCAGAAAATCCCCTTTTTTCTTGGCTGCATAACAACGGACGAAGGTAATTTGAATCCTATATGGTTTCTGTGGAACATGTCAGAATGCAAGAAATAGATACATTGTATCTTTTTGTCTGTATCATAGACAAAACATTGTTTGAAACGTAAAGCCTCGTAAAACCCACTGTCGTCATTTCGACCACCCTAAAACATTTGCAAATCTTTCAATTTTGCACACTGTGTAACCTAAAACTTGTTTATAATGGGAAAACTTATCTTCTGTGTTAATTTCTGTTTAGAACTAAAAAATGAATTACCAAATTAGAATGAACTTAGACTATTACTAATTTGCAAATCTTATGCAAAAGGTTGTAGTATATATATATATATATATATATATATATATATATATATATATATATATATATATATATACATATATATATATATATATATATATATATATATATATATATATATATATATATATATATATATATATATATGTGTGTGTGTGTGTGTGTATGTATGTATTAGTGACAGAAATTGCAAGACTACACATATTTTTCAAGGTTTGGGAGGGGGAATAAAGGTTCAAAAATAGTTTCTTTTTAGAAACTCACAATATTTTTCCAAATGTTCCAAAATTTTATGCATTAAAGTTCTTTAAAGATAAAAGGAGATGGTTCCATGTCTGCCCCCCTGTCCCTCTGTCTAGATTCCAAAGCTTGTAAATAGACCTACATCCAATTTAAAAAAAAACAAGGTGTGATAAATATATCGTTAGACCCTTAACAAGCACCCGATTACAGTTCCCTGAATTTAATTCTCGTCATTGACAAATAGCTGAAGGCTTGTTTCGTGGCCATAGCCCCTCGATATCTACCCAACCTTAGAGAAACTTCTGTCTTTAATTCTTCTTCTCCTTTGTCCCTTCAATTAAAGGAAATTGGTATCTTTTCAATCTGCTTTCTTTCTTTATTTTCTTATGGACCAATCAAACCAGAAGATGTGAGCTTCAGGACTATTCTATAGTTGACTTTGCTGCAATTAAATATATACAATATATAAAAATTATTAATATCAAGAATATGAATCCTGTGAGCTATTAAAAAACGTTTTCAATTGAATGTAAGGAGCAACATTAACCTTTAAAACGAACAGAAATTATTTCGCATTTGAGGAGATTGCCCTCAATCCCTCACTCTTCAAACTAAAGTTTTGGCATTTTGTCCCAATTCTTTAAGAACTACTCTAATTCAACAAGAACGAAGTACAAATAGTTTTTTCGACTGAAAGCACTGAACAATATTAAAACTTAAAAAACAGAAATTATCCCGTATGTTATGGGGGTTGTCCCTTCCTGAATATCTCGCCCTTTACGCTAAAATTTCACTTGAAGCTCCTTGCTTTCAGTTGAAATTTTTTTTCTTTATTTAATTTCTCATTGTTTTTCAATTAATACTAGGATATCAAGCTAGACCTCCAAGTAAGATCTCCCCCTCCCAAGGAAATTTCTCTAATGAAAGTACCTCCTATGCAAAATACACCGAGGAAATTTTTTCGGACTATTCTATCTTACCTAAAAATTCCCACCTGAAAAATTTGTTGCAAACGATTCCGCCAGAAAAATTCTCCTTAGCAAATTTTCAGTTTATAAAGGCTTTAATTTCTGATCGTTCTCAAGTCATGCCGGATATCCCCCTCCGTGGAAAATTCTAACGGAAAATCCCCCCCCCCAGTGGAAAATTGCTCCCATAGAAAATCCCCCCACGAAAAAATCCTCCAGACAATGCCACCCGATGAAAACTTCCCCTGGAATATTACTCCGTAAGATCTCCACATGTAATATTAACAAAAGCTGCCTCGGGGGAAAATTTAATACATAATTGTGGAGTAATTTTACCATTTTATTTTAGATCTTTTAATTCTTTTATAATTCTGTTAGCAAACTGATCAGTATGGTCGTGGGTTATAGTTTTATATGTAGTTTTGTCATTTAGATGTGCATAAATTTTTGTGTCGTAATCTTTTGTATCCATGACAACCAAAGAATTGCTTTTATCTGCTTTAGTTATAATAACGGACGGATCTTTGCGGAGATTGGATAGAATTCTTAGGTCACGCAAATTATCTTGTTTTATATTGGCGGGAGGATTAGCCTTTTTTTTATTATTGTAATCAAATCCGCCATAGACTTACCACGAACTGAAATTGTTAAGTATATGATGGGGCTGCCCCCTCTTCATTAACTCGCTCCTTGAGCGGAAGTTTGACTTTTTGTTGCAGCTTTTTTAAGACTGTCTCCTGAACCACCAGGGTCGTTAAATTAGAAAAACAAGAAGCTTTTTTAAAATTATTTAAAAAATTAGCATAAAGAAGGTTATTTAACAAGTAATTGCATGATCAAACAAGAGTTGTCATTTCCGTTAAGCCAGATCATCCTTTTTTGTCCTTTTCTCAAATATTCTACAATGAAGAATCTCGACAAAAATGTGGCAATCATTCCTGATCTTAAAGCCAATATTTCTAACCTACAGTAAAGTTTAAATATGATATAGGCTCAGCTAATCAATAACGATAGTGGGCATAAGGAATCGATTAATGAAGTAAACGATTGACAAAAGTAATCTTTTGGACTGTAGCCACCGTAAAAAAAAAACAAATAGAAAAGAAGCAAAAACAATGAAGTTTCCGTTAAGCCAGATCATCCTTTTTTGTCCTTTTCTCAAATATTCTACAATGAAGAATCTCGACAAAAATGTGGCTCCCCCAAGACAATTCTTTTCTATAGCTGTATATTTGGGAATTCTGGCAAATTCGCCCAGAGTAAAATTTCCACTGGTGCCGGCAATTAGGGGGGGAGGGGGTTCATTGCCCCTTGAAATTCCATTCCCAGAAGCTTCTCGCCCCACAGAAAACTATCCCTATGAAAAATCTCTTCTGGCCAAATCCGTCTTCTGGCCAAAAACACAAAATTCCACATTTATGTAGACAGGCACTCGAAGCTTCTACAGTAGAGTTCTCTAATAATCTGAAGGTGATGGTGTGATTTTCGAAAATATACTATGACGTTTAATGGGGCTATTGTCCAAAATAAGACATATTTTCTCAGACTCGTAACTTTTGATGTGTAAAACTAAAATTAATGAAACTTATATATTAAAAATCAGCATAAAAATCTGATTCTTTTGATGTATCTATTAGTATCAAAATTCAGTTTTTAGAGCTTTGCTTACTATTGAGCCGAGTGGCTCTTTACTAAAGTTCGTTATCACGAACTGTTTGTTTTCTGTTCGTTTTGAGATTCATTTGTTTATTGATAGTCATTTGTGGTAGTTTTATGCTTGGAAGATTTTTTTACTTTTTTTCTGCACATTCTTGGCTTAATGAAGCTCTTTACTTTTCTATGAAAAAAAATTTTCTTGGAAAAAGTTTTTAAAATCAATTCTAATTAAAGGTCCCTTTGGTTTCAGAAGTTATTCTTAAAGAATTGGCACGAAAAGTCAATCTTTATCGTAAAGAGCGAGGTATTGAAGAGGGGGACACCCCCTCATATAAGGATTAATATCTATTCGTTTTAGATTTTAATGTTTCTCCTTACTTTCAGTTGAAAACTTAATTTTTGTATTTACTATACCGTAGTGGCAGTATAACCATAGAAGCAGGTTGGTATAACTATTTTTAGATTACTCTTGTTCGAAAGCATTCTTAAATGAAGTAATGAGAAAAAAGTCATTCTTTAGGTTACCGGAAAGAGAGGAGGTTGAAGGAGCAGCCTTAAAAGTCATACGATCTTAACGAAAATCACACCATCAGATTCAGCGTATTGAATCGCGTCGCTCCTTACTTACAGTTTGTTACCGCGAACTATACGATTTCGCTTTTTATTTGCTTCAATTTTTCTCTTGGAAAAAGTTTTCTTTAAATCAGTCTATAGAGTCGAGCGTGTGTAGAAATTCCAAACAAGTTTGACTTTTTTAAGTTCGAATTTTCTTGTCAAATGTAATGTGTATGAAATTATCATAGCTTAAGATGTGGGGGAAGATGTTCCAAATAGGAGAGTGGTATTCAAAAGATTTGTCGACAGTAGCAATCCTTCATTTTGAAAACGCATGTGATAAAAATTATGCTTTGTTTTATTCATCATCTGTCACTTGGCATTTCAGTTATCTGAGGTGACATTTTTGTATAAAATTCTTCGAGATGAGAAAATTATTTAAGTCTTATTAGGTCCCTGATTAAAAAGTTGTAGAACTGATAAAAGGACAGACAGGTGCACAGGGTTGCCATCCCTAGTGATTTATCACTATATAAAATCGCTAAATCTCTTTCCAAATCTAATAGAGCGCCAGATTCTGTATCGTGCACCCACCCATTGGAAGGTACAAAAATGCTGAGGACGGACCCTAGGGTAATCGACCATTCTGAAAACGAATATCGTAGGGCGCATGTTCGCCGTTGGGGCGTTTCTGAGATATAGGCCAAAAACGCCAAATTTAGCCTATAACTAAGTGTGACGATTCAGGATTTTTTTGCGACTTATTGGGATGAGAAATCTAGCGTAATGTTATATCAATCAAAAGAAGAGATATAGATCTACAAGAATATGATTTTTAAATAAAAAAAAAAATACTAATTTTTTCTCTATTTACTGCAGTTTCAAAATAAGTGCTGTAAAATTCAACAAATATCTCAAAGAAAGGCTAAAAACTCGAAATTTCTTCAAGGTAACAATTTTTTTTCCTATTTGAAAAGAAATTGCATTTAATTCCGTACAATTTGAGCTAAAAACATATAAGCTATTTTTATTTTTATAAGGTCTGCGATTTTTTTTGTAGTGTCACTGTCACTAGCCGTATCGTGAAAAGGGACATAATATTTTTTTTTCTTCGAAGGGTAGGAATACTTCAAACTCCCAACTGTTTAAAATTTGTAACTTTTACTTAAAAATAAAAATAGATTTTAAAAAATGATGACTAATAAAAGTTTTTTTTTTTTTTTTTTTTTTTTTTTTTTAGAATGGACGAATATGTTCTCTGGTGTACTAAGGCGTCTGCAATTACCTTTTTGGGACCTGATTTACCAGTAATACGACTGAGCTATTTACTACATAAAAGAATTCAGCTTCACAGATGGGTTCAGTCGGCGCATTGGAGTTGTCTTACTCGGCCTGCCCGTAAAATTAGGTAATAGTAACTGATTAGGGACCTGTTGTAATTAAAAGTAAAAGGTATCAAATAAAACTTTCACAAATATTCCTCATTTTCTTCTTCCGAGAATTCAGATGGGGCAAGGTCAGACTCCATGCATGCCCTCCTCGTTCTGCGGCAGGAGCATAAGTTGCAGCATCCTTTCATTTTTGAGCAGCTACAGTCTTTCCTGCATCTTCCACTTTTACATCTGCAGTACGATTCCAGGCTTGATGCTTCTTTACAGTTTGAGACAACCGCATCTACTCCCGCTTCAACCATCTTCCATCCAAGGAGAGGTGGATCTGGAATGCTCGGACGAGCCTGTACTAATGACAATATTATCTATGTAGCGAATAAGGCTCTACGTATGCATGGCTCGAAGGTGTTGTCACAAGGTGGAAGTCTTTTCATATCTTGTTTCTGGCACCGAATGTAAGCCCTTACACAGGCCAGTGAATTGAATCAGGCCTGTTTACCGTATTGTTTACAATGACCAGGAATTTTGATAGGTCGTAAAATTCTCTAAACGCGTCGAATGAAAACTTCCCTTCTGCATCCTTGATCTGCTCCGTCACAGACACCATTTTTGAGGCAAAAGTTGGAGACACCGCGGTGTTTAAGAAAGAAGCTTTCCCGACGCCGAAGAAAAAGTTCGTTGTGTCACAACCTGCCAGACAGTGCACGAACGGTAACATAATCTGCTCCTCTTTGGACAAGTGGACTCCATCCGCCGGCTCGTGTACTGGGATAATGTAAGTTGGGAACTTCAAGAAAAGTTCGTTCATTCCTTCAGCTTGAAGCTCTTCAAAAAAATGAACACAGGCTACTGTTACGTCTGTGTCGTTGGCATGCACAACGATGCTACGATGCTACAAGCGTAACGGCTAGCGTACTTGACATGTGTCATAAGGCGTTGGTCAGCCTCTTCGTGGCTGGAGGACAAGCATTCCTCGTAGTAACAGTGTTCTGGTAAAATTGGACTGCAGCCACGCTTCACCACTTTGAATCTGTCCTTGAACCCACCTGAGAGAAAAAGGTTGAGTGCGTTCGGAAGCTGGTCACTCATCGGCTCCCAGGTTTCATACAAAATTTAGAGGAGCCGGCTTTTAGACGCTGAGCTTGCAAGTATGGCATCCTATTCTTCAATTGTGCTAAGAGCGGAAATCTGGAGGTTTTTCCCTTTCTCTTGTCTGAATCTGCATGCTAATTTCAAGGAGATCAACTCTCCGGTGTCCGTGAGCTTCCCAAACAGCCCGTTGTACCGATGTGCGACAATGTGGACCTCAGGAATACCCACTGGAAGATAATTCAGCAATGACAGAAGCAATCTTTCCGCGAAGGATTTCACTGTTTCAAACCTGGCAGGCCGATATGACCTTATCTTGAATCCAACTGAATCCAAGCTTCAGTCTGTCTCTCATCCATTGGTTCTACTATTATTCCGGCCGTCGTCTTTGCATCCTTGTTCACTGTACATTCCAGTATCTGATCGGAACAGGTGGCCGTAAACCTGGTGTGCGTTCTCTTCACTGCGAAATATCTTTCATGAGCCTTCTGTGTACATCAGGAAAGGTTTATGGTAAACTTCGCATGTCATATAGGTACTGTATGAGACATCTTGTATACTGAGGACGGTCAGCCACCACCAAGTATGGCAATATCCGAGCAGTTGCTGTCAAGTAAGACTCCCAGTCACAGTCTCGTTCAGCATGATTGAATTGCATCGCTATTTCAAGTATTCCAAAGAACTACCGCCAGAAAGCAAACGTGGGTGACGCATTTCGAAGGGTTTCGAAGGCATTCATTATGGGAGCCAAAGTGATTAAGGTATCGTTTGCCTTCTGAAGTGCAATTCGCGCGTTAGCACCGTTTGCCAAGGAAGTCCTGAATAACTCAATGGCACTACCCAGCTGGTTCAGACGGGATAAGTCTTCTTGTGCTTCGGAGTAATACTCTTCCAAGGACTCCCAGTAGAGGGATAGCAAGATCTCGTACAGTATGCAGTAGGCATTGATATCTTGGTAGTAGCCTTTCCCTTGGAATACCTTTTCGCATTTACCAGGTAGCAGCAGCTCTCTTTGAGTCCGGAGCTGTCCATTATCTTACCAACTGCCTTGAGTTAGTTGAGCAGGAGGTGGAAGCCTCCCATCCGTAGGATTACGTTTTTGAAGTCATCTGGGCATTTACTTTTCACTCCCTGTGCTAGCTGATAAATGAAGAGATCTTGCGTGACCACCGTATCGTCACATCCGACAGCTTTACTTATCGTCGTGAACGTTCGCAGAAATTTTTCGACTGTTGCATGGTTGTTTGGTGCTTCATAAAGGAAAAGCAAGATATTAGATTAAATATTGACAAATCAATTTCAAATCACAGATGTTCCATTTGACAAGCATTTTCATTAGAGCTGGAAGTTCCAATACTAAATCTGATTGATCAATGTAACATGCCTTTTTATCAGTCCTTATAAATCTAAATTAGTCAGTATCACCTAGTTTCTTCTAATATTTAATTTTGTAAATTACTTTCATTAAGTCTCTCACTTCTGCAAAAAAAAATTACACTCATTTTTCCAGCCAACTTTACAACACCAAAAGTGCTTTTAAAAATTCTATTTCTTTAAAAATTGTTTTTTGATCTTCCAAATTTGTGTCATATTCTTCATTATCATCCATCAGCAAATCAGTATTTGAGTCAGAATAACATGTTGAATCAACCTGAATTAACTGTTTGTTTTTTTTTATCTTGGCCTACCTGACTCACTTTTCTTTTTCATCTTCTGCTTATCAATTTCTTCTGCTTAGCTTATCAATCAACTTCCCGCTAGGTAGCAGGTTACTAAACAAAACTCATATTATCGGGTACACTCGCTAAAAAAGTTGCAGACCACCCAGATATAACAATTTAAACTTTTTATTCTTAGCTCAATGTGTTCGGAATTAAACGTGCTTTCTTTTTTAATATACAAAAAAAAATACTTTATCTTGAAAAAATTTCGAGTTTTTAGCTTTTCTGTTAGAAATTTGTTGACAAAAGTCTGACTTTTTTTTAAACTACGGTAAAAAGTGTACTATTTTTCTTTTTTTTTTTTACAAACAAAAATCATATTCGTGTAGCCCCAAGTCTCTTCTTTCTATTGATGTAAGAGTACGCTGGATTTGACCAATCTTATCTCAAAAAAAAATTAGAATCATCGAACCCCATTATAGGCCAAATTTGGTGTTTTTGGCCTATATCTCAGAAACGCCCCAACGGCGAACATGCGCCCTACGATATTCGTTATCAGCATGGTCGACTACCATGGGATCCACCCTTAACATTTTTGTACCTTCCGGCATGGGTACTAATCGAAGGAAGCGAGATACAGAATCTGGCGCTCTGACTATAATAATCGCTACCTTCACAATTACATCCCAGTGCCCAAGTATACCCGTTGGACATAACAAAAAAGCTGATTAGCTTATTTTGTTTCTTGATGATATCATTTTGCTATTTTAAACAAACGAAGACGAAACTCAGCCACAAAAATAATTTAAACCAAGGAAGTAACCAAGTTCTTGCATAGTTCCTGCAGGTTCCTGCAGGTTCCTACAATATGGGGAAGGGAATGCAATTGTGGCAGTTGCGCTGAGAAAACATTAAAAGCAGAGTTAAAGCCAGATCAAACATAGAATCAACAAAATCTTGAAAAAAAATCATTAATAAGCAAAAATATCTAAATTTAGAATTTCACCTATTTCTTCTCAAACACAGTAGAAAAAACGCAATTTTTGATTATATATGTCTTTAGGAAAAATTTAAGGTAGTTTTCCTTAGAAAAGAGGAGATATTCTACATGGTGGCCCAAAGAGCATTGACTGGGAGACTAAGGAAGGTACGGAAATCGTCACCGCAGCAAGCCCTATGTTGGTAACAAGCCACTTCTATGCAAGGCATCACTAGCCAAAATGTTTGGGGGGTAGGGGAAGTAAATTCCACTGATTTTTGGTCATTTTTCGACATGTTTTATTTAACCAATAACCATAGGCAGTGCCACCATAATACCTAATTAGAGAGCGATGAGGCTTTAATGGGTTACTATTTTATTCCAAGCCACATCGTAAGGAAGGAGTTGTCGTAGAAACTTCGGAGGGTGTCCATTCAATTTGAAATTGAAAGTTCCTGTGCCTTTATAAGAATAAAAAGTAATTGTATGCCGAAGTTTTCTTCACTCCTTTTAGCTGCCATCCCCCCAATACATCCGACCAAAATTTTGAGATAGCCATTTTGTCCTATGTAAGGGTCTAGAAACTATGCCTCTGGGGATGGCATGACCCCCCAGAGCCTGTGTTTGATCCTATGTCTCCAAAAACGATCATTTGTCTTTTTGTGAGTGTTTAACCCATTTTTAAAGATCAGGCAAATTATCTTAGGCTCATGCTGTTTGATATGTAACAAAAGAATTCTTCTAATGTATTAGTTGTTACCATAATTCCTTTTTTTTAGAGTTTGGTAAATACTGGCCCGAGTTGCTCCTTACTAACCGTTCGTTACAACGAACTGTCTGATTCTGCACCATAAATTCTACATTTATTTTGACATATAGGTCGAATTTCCATAGACTCTCCTATTCTTCACTCTTTTTATTTTTCTTAACTTCCCTTTGGCCACTGATGGATCCTGGGATTGGGGATCCCCGTCCCCCCAAATTTGCCAAGTCATTGCACCTAAAAAGAAAATATCACAATGCATCCCCCAAAATACTGCATAATGGACAAATTCGTAATTTATTTGAAAAAATGTAATAAATGCAATTGGGTCAGGTATATTTTTTAGTCGCCTGAAAATAAAATGTTTTCCCTTGAGTTTTTTAACCAGGTTTTGTTGATTTCGTCATAGCTAGTTGATTTATTCCTAATTACTATTTGACCTGAATGTTCAAATAAGACAAGATGTTTAATGAAAGCTAAGGCAGGAAATCAAGAAATAAATTTTGCATAATTGCTTTTACTATTAATTAGGCTGACTTTAGGTATAAAAGTTATATTTTTGCCGAAGTTATTTTCAAACTCAGACAAGCTGTTAACGGATAAGGTTCCAATCAAAAACGTAAGTTGTAAATTTTGCTAATGTTTTGACCTGAATTGTAGTAGCAGTTACTCATAAAATTGCATAAAAATGCTTTCATGAAAGCATAAATAAAAAAAAAAAGGTTTTTTTTTTAAATGAAAGTAAGGAGAAAAATTAAAACTTAAGACGAACAGAAATTACTCCGTATATGAAAGGGGCTTTTCCTCCTCGACGCCCCGCTCTTTACGCTAAAGTTTGACTCTTTCTCTTAACTCTACTTTTTAAAACAGTAAGAAACTTTAGAGTAAAGAGCGGGATATTGAGGAGGAAAAGCCCCTTTCGTATACGGAGTAATTTCTCTTCGTTATAAGCTTTTATTTTGCTCCTTGCTATCATTTAAAAAAACTTTTTTTTTTTATTTAATTTCTGGACGTTTTTGAATTAATGCATGTTTTGATCTTGGCTCTCCGCACATAAATAATTAAAACAAAATTCGCATATTAATTAATTGCAATTAATCGGAAGACTTTGAGAAAAAAGGAGTGAAGGAGGAGGCCTAGTTCCCCTCCAATTTTTTGATTACTTAAAAATGCAACTAGAACTTTCAATTTTTTTGCAAACATTTTCATTGGTAAAAATTATACGTAACTTACGAATTAAATTACGTAACGAACTTCTATATTCGTATGTTTTTATTGCATATATGAGGGGGTTCAACCCTCGTCGATACCTCGCTCTTTACACTAAAGCTTAAATGTCCCAATTCCTTAAGAATGACCTCTGAATCACAAAGGCCGTAGAATAAATAGTTACTTTCAGTAGAAAAAACTTTTCATATTTATTTTTTTTATCGTTTTGACAAATAATGCTAGAAAATCCCGCGCCCCCTTCATTGAAATTCTCTTCCCCCATGAAAATTTCCTCCATGGATATATCCTCCCACGTAGCCCCCCCACCTCAACTCTCCCCTTCCTCCCCCCGAACCAAAAAAATCCCTCTGAAAACGTCTGTACACTTCCCAGTAACCATTACTATATGTAAAAACAGGTCAAAGTTTGTAACTTGCAGCCCCTCCCACGGGGACTGCGGGGGAGTAAGTCGTCCCTAAAGACATAGTTATTATGTTTTTCGACTATGGTGAATAAAATGGCTATCTCAGAATTTTGATCCGGTGACTTTTGGAAAAAAATGAGCGTGGGAGGGGGCCTAGGTTCCCCTTCAATTTTTTGGTCACTTAAAAAGGCACTAGAACTTTTCATTTCCATTAGGATGAGCCCTCACGTGACATCCTAGGACCACTCAGTCGATACAATCACCCATGGGAAAAAAAACAAATAAACACGCATCTGTGATCTGTCTTCTGGCAAAAAATACGAAATTCCACATTTTTGTAGATAGGCGCTTGAAACTTCTACAATTAGGTTCTCTGATACGTTGAATCTGATGGTGTGATTTTCGTTAAGATTGTATGACTTCTAGGGGGTGTTTTCCCCTATTTTCCAAAATGAAGCAAATATTCTCAGGCTCGTAACTTTCGATGGGTATAACTGATCTTGATGAAACTTATATATTTAAAATCAGCATTAAAATGCGATTCTTTTGATGTAACTATTGGTATCAAAATTCTATTTTTTAGATTATCGGTTACTGTTGAGCCGCTTGACGCCACTGTATTTTAAAACTGAAAATGAAATTAGATTAAACTAAATATAAGGTGAGCCAGATCTTACGTCTAAGATATAGCTCTTACGTTAATGTTAGTTAAAATAACCAAGTCTTTTAAGACAGTAAGACCAAATGGATTATCACCTACCTTTTAAAGTAAGAATTTTACCGCTAGCAAGTGCGGGTTTTCTTTCCCTAGCTGCCCCAGAAAGTCAGTGTCATTTCCGCTTTACTGAGAAACTGAATGAATAGCTTGAATTGAAAGTATAGACACTTGGTTTTCTAAAGGGTTAAAACAAGGGTGCACGCAGTGTCCAGGTTATCAAAATACGTATTGTCTCAGTAAACAACTGGCAGATTGAAATTGAAGTTTTGGAAGCGGATGTTAACACCCCCCCCCTGGATAATCTCCCTGAATAATTGTGGATGTTCATTAGAAGGGAAATTGAAAGTTCTACTCACCTCTATAAGTCAGAGGCAATCTTATAGCATTGCCTATAATAAAGAGACGAAAGGTTCGATGTGGTACTATTTGTTTATTTTTTTTTCCTAGAGACACTTTATTAATTCTGGAGGGGGCTCATTCAATTACGAATTAAAAATTCTAGTCCCTTTTCAAAGAGTCAAAAGTGATATGAGGGCAACAAGCCACCCACCCCTCTGATTTTTCCTCAAACGTATCCGATCAAAATTTTGAGATAGCCATTTTGTTCCCGATAGTTCAAAAATGAAATGACTATGCCTTCGGGTTCGACAACCCCCCTTTCAGCCCCCAGAGTAAAGGCTGTAAGCTATTGAAGTTGCCAATTTTTAAGATGTAAGATTTTTAAGGAAAGGATGGTCAAATAAACTTTGGAGGGGCCTAAATTCAATATAAAATCTAAATTTCCCAAGCCCTTTTTCAAGATTTAGCCTGTTTTTCAACCAAAGCTACCGAATGAGCTGTTACCGAGTATAGTATCATAAAACATTCTCATTCTAGTTCAACGATTTGAGTGTATTTAGCAGTCATTTTCAAGGAACTTAGATAAAAGGTCCAACTTTAGCATAAAGAGTAAGGTTTTGGAGTGGGGTAGCCCCTCTCATATGCAGAGCATTTTGTTTGTTGTAAGTTTTAACTTTACTCCTTAATTTTAGTTGAAAAAAAGATATTTTTTTTTTATTTAGCTTCTGATATTTTTTCAAATGATGCCCAGGCTCAACCAGGTTATGATGTGGGCTATCAGCAAAATAAACACACCATTTATTGCTTTTAAAGTGTATGTACCAATAATTGTAAATTGGTTGGTAGCTTCCTGGTTTTTCAGTTCTCTGCTTGATAATTCAAAACATTGGATTGTACGTAAAATTGTGGACAAGATTTGGTTATGTAGTCATAATTTTCGATGAACAGTCTTTATAATAATCAAACAGTTCGTGGTAAGGAACTGTAGTAAGGAGCGACCCGTCTCAATAGTAACCAAAACTCTAAAAAATTGAATTTTGATATCAATAGATACATCAAAAGAATCGCATTTTAATGCTGATTTTAAATATATACGTTTCATCAAGTTTAGTCTTACCCATCAAATGTTACGAGCCTGAGAAAATTTGCCTTATTTAAGAAAATAGGAGGAAACACCCCCTAAAAGTCGTAGGATCTTAACGAAAAGGACCATCAGATTCAGCGTATCAGAGAACCCTACTGTAGAAGTTTCAAGCTCCTATCTACAAAAATGTGGACTTTTGTATTTTTTGCCAGAAGACAAATCACGGGTGCGTGTTTATTTGTTTGTTTTTTTTCTTTTTCCCAGGGGTCATCGTATCGACCAAGTGGTCCTAGAATGTCGCAAGAGGGCTCATTCTAACGGAAACGAAAATTTCTAGTGCCCTTTTTAAGTGACCAAAAATTGGAGGGCATCTAGGCCCCCTCCCACTCTCTTTTTTCCCAAATTCAACGGATCAAAATTTTGAGATAGCCATTTTGTTCAACATAGTCGAAAACCATGATAACTATGTCTTTGGGGATGAAATACTCATCCCCATCTTTTAAATAAATCTTCTGTCCTGTCCATGAGCTTGCAAGAACAAGCTGTCTTACAGGCGCGTTTAAGGAACAGAAATTGCCTTAAGACTGATTATACGCATGAACTAACTACACAACAAATGCTCATAATGCAAATACTGGAGTCACAGTAATAATAATAATAATAACAAAACAAAATCAAAACATTCCACCTTACTCCACCACATACCTCAAGCAACCTTTGAAAAAACAAGACAAGTAATAAATTGAAACTCATATCTAGAATACATTTTTCCCTTAACTTCATTTCTGAATTCTTCTGACCATTTTTTTTTTAATAATTTTGTTATTATATATATATGCCAGGATGGGATATAGGGTGGCTCGCTCTTTACGCTAAAGTTTGACTCTTTGCCACAATTATGCTTTTTAAAACAATTAAAAGCTTTAGCGTAAAGAGCGAGGGATTGCAGAGGGGACAAACCATTTCATATACGGAGTAATTTCTGTTCGTTTTAAGTTTTAATGTCGCTCCTTACTTTCAGCTAAAAAAATTAGTTTTTTTATTTAATTTCTCTAAAGAAATGTGGGTGGACAGAGACGAGTATTATTGTATACGTGGATGGAAATTATGCATGACTTGTTCTTTTACTCGGCTGAAGTCATCACGACCTTCACAGTAGTGTTTTCTGATATTTAAATTCATTATACACTTATGTTTAAATATATTTGAACATTTTGTATAGGGACTGGGACAGTCCAGACTTGTCTCAGTCAAGGTGAGTTGGGGAGAAAATTTGGAGAATATGTTAAACCGAAATAGAAATGCAGAAAAAGATACAGAGGAAATGAAAAAGTTTGTGATACCTGGTGAAGGAAGATTTGTTTTGTGAATAAGAATTAGTGAAAGTACTTAAAGTATTAAAAAATAATAAGTCTCCAGGGGTTGATAGTGTGGTAAATGAATTTCTTAAGTATGGCTCTAAGGTTAGAAATAAGCTACTGAAGATTATGAAAATCATATTTGGAAAAGGGGGAGTACCAAGTGATTTTAGAAAAACCTTAATTAAAACACTGTATTAGAAAGGTGATAAGAGTGAATGTTAGTAATTATCGAGGCATTAGTGTGGTCTGGATTCTGTAGACAAAGTTTTAAGAGAAGAGTAGTGTGGTTTTAGAAGAGGTAGAAGATGTGTGGACCAAATTTTCTCCACTAGGATAATGATTGAAAATTTCAATCAGCCTCATTTTTATAGATTATGGGAAAGCATTCGATTCTGTTGATAGAAGAACTTTAGCAAAGGTTTTATCCTTGTATGGTATAAAATGTCTTTTGAACGTCACCGAATACGGGTACATGAATTTATGCATTTTAAAATTTTTGTTCTGCAAATACTTTTAAAACGGTTTTAAAAATCTATTTTCCTTGAGTCTTCACTTTTAGTCAACATGATTGGTATTTAGACTATCCTGATTTACTATTGATACCACTGAGTTTTTTATTAGTTTTAGCCTGGAAAATAATATCTCTTCAGAAGACGCGCTTACTGGAATTATTAAGAGCATTTCACAATTTCGAAAACCACCTGTTAAATTTGATTGCTGCGCCGGGCCCTTTCAAACGTAGGCTCGATTGGGCCCAATCGTTCTAATCACCCTTTTTCTGGCCCCAGTTATATTAAATACCTAGTCCAACTCAACCAAAATACCATCCGACCAATTTTACCAATACCAATTTTCTTCAAATTCTGACAGGTATGAGCTGGTTATTGTCTGATCTATAGACCCAAATCCTCGAGTGTGTACTATATAATATACAAATACCCTAAATTTCTATAAAGAATACTAAATTTAATTAAACTACAATACCAGTTGATATTGTCCAAGAATTCCCTATTTCAGTGTTACGACTTCAATTTTACTGCTTTTACGTGAGTGACATCTCTCACATTAACTGTGTTCAAATTCTACTAGATAGAATGTAACATTTGTCGTCTTTTTGACCTTGACCTGACTTTTTTCACAGATTTTAAGCCTGAAAATGACTAATTTGAAGATAGAAGTTCAAACAACTATCCCTTTCGATGGGCAGAAACCTGGAACAAGTGGACTTCGGAAGCCTGTGAAGCAGTTTCAGGAGTCTAATTATACCCACAACTTTATCCAAAGCATATTGTCAGGGGGCTTAGACAACCCTGCTGGAACAACTATTGTTGTTGGAGGTGATGGTCGTTACTTTGGCAAAGAAGCCACTGAGATTATCATTAAGATATGTGCGGGAAACAAGGTAAGTTTTATTAGTCTACTGCATGACCTCTACTGAATTATAGCCTAGATTAATAGCAGAAGAGCAGGTACATTGGGGAGGGGGGGGGGGGTTAAAGTAAAGTGAATCAGTTATAGGGGTGGCATGGGTAAGTATTTAATAATTTTCAAAATTATATTTCAGAATTGATAAAATTCTTATTTAGCTAGCTTACTTTTTGCTATCTTGAAAAGGGGTTAGGCTAAGAAAATTAAACTTCCAGGGATAGATCTACAGATTTAAATATGACCTAGGAAGGCATTTTGAGGTAGCCTAATTACCTCTGCTTCTTCTCCCTCTAGATCACAGTGACTTTTGAAGACTTTTAAAATATTTATGTTATAAAAGTGAAACCCTGCAAAATAGGTAGGCCTATTATGCTTAAATCCAGTAAAACAAACTGTATTTAGCTTCACAGTCTTGATCAATCCTAATTTTTGAGGTTTCAAAGATCTGCAAAGAGCTAACATTTCCTCAATAAGGAAAAAACCAATTGATATGGCCTAAGATTCTAGTCAAATAGCCTAACAGGAATTGTATTTTCAGAACTAAAACCAGAGAAAAGGAAACTGATACCTGGAAGTTACAATAAAATGTTGTTTTGTCAAGATATCAATAGGTGTAACCTAACTATGCTAGTCAAGGAGACAAATTTCTAAGACTTAAGAATCAGAAGAGGGTTAACATAAAAGCTTGGCAATACTTTCCCAGAATATGTTTTGGTACTTATGTATTGTACCAGTAACACTCAAGCTCTTCATTTAAATAGAACTGTTTTTTTTTTTGTTAGATTCTTTCAGGTCAGTGTTAGACAAACAAATACAATTGACAGAATAGATAGAAAATATATAATTTGGGCTATATATTTGAGCATTAGGGGCAGGGTGTTTTGTTAGAGCATTTGGACAATGTAAAATTGAAAATCAATCCTTACTTCATAATATGCAGAATGATTATACTTAGCGCATTTTGAATGATTACCTGCTATACTTTACCCCTATCCCCTCTAATGTGCAAATATCTGCATAGCATTGCCAGGATACAGGGGTAACATATAGCTTCTAGAAGGGGTGCAAAGGAAAACCACAAAGGCAGTATGTAAGATGAGAGACAAGCCTTATGAGGAATGTTTGAAGGGGCTGAAATTATCTACACTGGTTTACTAACAATGAAGAGCTGATAAGCTCATGACATAAGTGTACTTCACAAGATGCCCCCCTCCCCCAAATACATTTGTCAATTTCCAAAACATTAGTGCAGAAAGGGGGACATTCAAAGAAGCTATTCAAGCCATCTGTAAAACTCCAACACAGTTTTTACACCAACAACAGTTTTTCTCCTACCATGTAGTATACCAATGGAATAGTCTGATGGAGGGCAGTTGGGGAAAAATTGGACCCCTTTTTTAAATTGTTGATTGATCACACAGTTTACAAGCATCTATTATAATTATTGTGATGCAACCCTATTTACTTCCCAATAGTCTTTTCACTATGCAATTTCTTTGAGTAATACTTCAGACTTCAAAGAATAAATCTGTTGCTAAGTTAAACCTTTTGCTGTATCACATATGATTTTGGCCCTGTGGCCACCAGATGGAAATGGCTGTGTAGCAACCCAAAAATGGGATTTATAATTAATTAGCCCTATAGCCTGCACCAGTTCCTAAGCAAGGCAGGAAGACAACCAGAAGTTGCCCCTATTGCCACCTAAGACTAAATGACCTAGAGGAAGAAGGGGTCTGCTCTATTGGTGCTGGTGCCAAGTCAACAGAAGAATGTAGGTCAATAAAAGCAAGATAAAGAAATATAATATCTTCATTATGAGATGAGTGATCTCATCTCATCTGATGAATACTATGAGAACATCTGATGAATACTATGACAAAGAAGAGGAAAAAGAAACTCGTAAGTTATTGAGGCACCAAAAAGGACCTTTTTTGCATGGAAAATCATCTATAAACTAAAATATAAAAGACTCACCACAAGAACATCATTATTAATCACCTTAAGTAGTCCATATTAACCAACTGTGAAGAGAGAGACTTCTTACACTCAAGCCATGATTTGCCTCCTTTTTGTTTAATACATTTCAAATTAAGTAAACCTGAATAAAACATGTCCTTACCCTTAGACAATAGATCATTCTGCTGAGAATTTAGCTTGGATAGGAGGTCAGTGCAAGTGTGCATTCCACTGCCCTTCATCTTGTTCATCATACTGAGAATTGCCTGAATGTTATAATGGTGCCAATCATACCTTGTGAATGTTTTAAATTTGACAAAATTGGCAAGAATATGTTTATTTTTAAAAGTGTAGTGCAACTAATATTTAAGAAAAGCTTTGAAGTTTAACAAGAGTTTCTTCCTAGTTTTGTTAACAAATTATAACACCTGCTCTAAATGGAATATGATATTGAAATTGATATATCTTACAGGTTAGGAAACTCATTGTTGGCCAAAATGGGATTCTTTCAACCCCTGCAGTTTCAAGTTTAATTAGGAAGTTTCATGCAGATGGCGGTATTGTTCTTACAGCCAGTCATAACCCTGGTGGCCCTGATGCAGATTTTGGCATTAAGTTCAACACAAGCAATGGAGGTGAGTTCACATTTTACAACTGTGTATTTTTTTTTTGAATTATCAACAATGGAATTGCAATTCTTTCTTGTAATCTGCTTATGGCTATGGTTAATTTTGTTTAGACATACCAAGATTCTGAAAAATATTTGAAGCACTTCTGATTCAAAAGTTTAATTTCAATCAATTTCCTTTTTACTGAAAACTTTTTTACTTTCTCACTTATTAGTTATTGCCTTAAAGCTGTTTGAAGAGAGAGAAATTACTCATTTATTAAACTTTAATATTCATTTTCCTTTTACTTATTTTTGAAGAATTTTTCCTTTCCATTCTAAAAATATAAAATAGAATTTCTATTTCTCTTTATATTTCGCTTTTTGGTAACCTAAAGACCAGTTAATGCTGTGTGGAGTTAAATTGAAGGAGAATTGATCACTATTGTAACTGTAATACCGCATTTTGCTTCAACTTTGTTTATCTATTATCTTCTTTCTCTGTTCTGTTATAAATGTAATAGTTGGTAAAATAATGCATCATAAAATTGAAATTTAACTTAATGAAATATTCTAGTGTGAAGCTTGTATGTAAATTTCATATTCAATTCCAAAATACAGTAAAAATAAAATGAAATTTCTTAGCAGATAATGCTAAAAAAGATTATATTCTTTTGCAGATTAAGGACATTTTGAGGATTAAGGAAATAAGAGTTGAAATACAACATTTCTTTATATTTACTAATTCTTTGCCCTTTCTTAAAGGACTTCCAATTATACATTTACCCCAACATCTTGCAATTTTAGAATAATATCAGTTCTTACTAATGCTTGTAATATCTTTCTAGGTCCTGCCCCAGATGCTGTTACGACAGCAATCTATAAATACAGCACAGAAATTAAGGAATTTAGAATTGTACCTGACCTGAACTGTGACATTGGCAAAATAGGGTTGGAAGAGTTTCAGGTAGTATTTTGTTTTGTTTCTCTTTACTGTTTAGTTTTCTACATACAACAAGTAGCGATAGGTTGAAATGCTAAAAAAAAAAAAATGTATTTTGATAAGCTTGCCCTGTGCTTGCTTCTCACCAAAACTGCTCGCACCAAACCTTACGTAAACCTTACGTAACTACATCCACTGTGCCCACCCTGTATGGTTTCTTCTAATATCTTCAAAAATCTTATCTAAATTTCACACAAAGTAGACGCATAATAATAAGGCAAAAATAAGACACATAATGATAATATAATAAGGTTAAGGATCTTAATAAAAACAAATCCACCATACTATTCTTTAAGCTTGTTTCTGAATTAGTTTCTACTAAAGTGATTGTGTTAATTGGCTCTATATGAAAAGTTGAAATTTGACTTGCATAATGTTAGAAAATTACTTCAATTCAAGGTTAAGGCTGTGATTAAGTGAACTGATGGAACTCGAAAATCCCATGTTAAAATTGAAAATTTATATTTAAAAAGTATTTAAATATTTAAAAAGTTTTAAAAAGTATTAATTGGCGGAATATACCGCTTTCAATATCGGGCCGTAGCTTCTTGAAGATGCTACAAAATGTTTGGAAGGATTTTGCTCTCTAATTGCTTAGAAATCTTAGAAAATGTCGAGCTCTTTTACACAAGTGTACTCTATGAAGGACATTGCTTTTAGAACAAAATCGGTACTATCACGAGCAGAAGACAATAACCTTTAAAATGATTGCAACCATTTTTCGATATGTCCCATGGAATATTTTCAGCTATCTGAAATTTTTACAAGTTTTTTGCCTGAAAGAATCGTTTCAGATCGCCCAAGAGACTAAATTGACAAGCTGTTATAATTAACCTGCTATTTCCGCCAATGCATAAGTGCTATTTGAAGGGTTTTTGACAATGGACGGTCTCTAGAGAACTGAGAGACAGAAGGCTTACACTAACTTCAATTTTGAATCTCGATGTTTAGAAGTTCACTTAATCACGGCCTTAAACATAGCTGTTGGGATGACATGCCCCTGGTGAATGTAGTTGGTGTTGAAATTAGATCGCATTATATGGCCAGTAGAATTTTAATTTGTACAGGAAACATTATTTTGCTGGTTTTGCTCCAAATCCTTAAGGGATTGGGGGAGTGGGAAGAAATATCAATAATTATATTTTGATTCACAATAAAAAAGTATCCTAAGAGGAATTTTTTGAAGCCCAATTAGTTATAATGATTATGGGTTAATTGTAAACTGCTATTTTTTAGTAAATTTTTGTGCTTAAGGTTTTGAGTAGGTTTATTTTTGAGTAAGTACATGTTTTAAAGCCGTGGCAGTAATAATTTAAATTTTGCGCTAAACAGCAGTAGTGCCTTGGATTTGCACTATTAGGCTTGCCAAAGAGCAAACATTCTCTCTGCTAAGAACAAACACCGTTAGACTGTATGGTGTGGCAGCTCAGGTTATGTGCTCCTCATTATTGTTTTCATTCTATTGTTGTAGGATTTTGTGTTAGTTATTAGGAAGTTAAGCCATATTAGTTATTTCAAAGGTTTAACTATCTTGTTTAACTGTAACATATTTAACTTGAAGTTAAATATGTTAACTTATCCCAGTGGTTAAAGAGGGGTGGGGGAGGGGAGAATAAAGTGACATCCTTACACAATACAATGGGCTTAAAGACAAAGAAGGTCTACGCACTTACCAAACGTTCCTTTTAGTAACATCTCTAACTTTATTTTTGTTGCAGGTTGAAGGTGAAGCATTTACAGTAGAAGTGGTCGACTGTGTTGAAAATTATGTTAATCATATGAAAGAAATATTTAATTTTGATTCCCTTCGCTCCTTGATAAAAGGAGATGGGGGATCTCCATTTTCTTTTCTTATTGATGGCATGAGTGGGGTCACAGGGCCTTACATCCGGCGTATATTTGTTGACGAGTTAGGAGCTCCAGAAGAGTTTATAGTAAGGGCTCTTCCTTTAGAAGATTTCGGTGGCCATCATCCAGACCCAAATTTAACGTATGCTGCAGATCTGGTGAAGAGTTTGGAGGAAGGAAGATATTCCTTTGGAGCTGCTTTTGATGGAGATGGGGTAAATGACCTTGCTTTATGTTTGCTTGAAGATCTTTTACTTTGAAAAAAGCTTTGGGAGAGCGTAAAGAGGGAGGCTTTGAGTAAATTGGGACGGAAAAGGAGCGTGCGTAGCTGTGTTGTCCTCAGGTGGCTTGGTGCTGTGGTGAGTTGTTAGTAGTAGTAGTAGTAACCAGTCAAATAAATAATAAAACAGAATTGGGGATATGAACTCGAAAGTGAGGATAATTAGTAGTATATTTGGGCTCATAAATTAAAAACAATTACGAACTTGTTAGACACGTTTTTCAAAAGCCACTGGATTTAAGAAAATAAACTTTTTAACAAATTGGAAAAGCTGTTTTTAATTAAATAGCTTGCCTCCGCACAAAATGTAATTGGATTATTGCTGTTCTTAAAAACAATGAATTATACTTACGTTCTATGATTATTAAATCAAAAATTGTAGATTGAAATGCGGTCTATTCTTATGCTATTCATGACAGATATAGCTGCTTTTGCCTAATTATATGGCTTAGATAATTGAAAAAATGGTGTTCATTCCTGGGGTTACTTTGAAGAATAACTATGATATTTACATAAGTCAGTATAAGCACCAGCAAATTAGAAAAAAATAGTCGCAAAATTATAGATGGTGTTGAGGGTAAAACCAAGAAACAGCTAGCTTATTCTTTACAAATAAGAAAGTCGCTCTTTACTTAGTATATGCTGCAGTACTGCCACATTGCTATACAGTTTTGTGTATTTTTTTCTTGCGGAGGGTTGGAGGGCTGTAGTTTTTTTTTTTTTAGCTAAATTTAGTTTTAACATGTTATACTTTGTTGTACTACATCTTCAGTTAAATGTTTATTCGTACATACATTTAAACGTGTGTTAATTCAGTTATTTCTTTGAATGACTTTGTGTCTCTTTAGTCCATTGTTTATCATGTGAATTTAATGTCTACTTCGATTTTTGATCTCATGTCTGAAACAAATTACCATACATTTCCCAAAATTCACCTGTTATATGCAATTGATTGTTTCCGATGTATTAATAGAAAAGAAGAGAACTTTCCTCTGCTTTTTAATGAGGTATATATTAATGTTTATGAAGAAAATTTGATAATCTTTTATAAAACTTGGAGTTTTCTTTTTTTATATCCTAAGCAATAAATGCAAATACCGCTTTTATTGACTTGTTTTAATTAGAATAAACTGTAGAAAATACTGGCCCCATACCTGTTCATAAGATAGGGATGAATCCCCTTCTTAGGTTTTTTCTAAGGACATCCCAGTAAAAGATAGAAATTTCTGCCTAAATATATCAAAAGTATTAGCAAATACGAGCTAATTTCTCAAAAGGAAATTTCTATTAATAAATAAAGCTATCTTGATGCTTTTCAATTCTGGACCATGACATACTCCCTCTAAGCTCCCCTCCTAAAACTGTGGCAGTCTAACCCTCTTGAACTTCGTTGCTAAATAACGCATGGAATATACTTGCCTCTTTGGTTGTTGATCCACACTCATTCTATGCTTTATCTTATATACTGTTATAGTCTGTAGAATTTTTCCATTCTTAAGTCGAATGTCTAAGGTCTAGCCATAGAAAAATAAATTCTTCTATCCTAGGATTTAATGGAACATCGTTGAGGATACACTTTTTTATTTTCAGGATCGTAACATGATCTTAGGAAAGAAGGGTTTTTTTGTAAACCCCTCGGATTCATTGGCAGTTATTGCTGCAAATCTAGACTGTATTCCATATTTTCAAAGAACGGGTATCAAAGGATTTGCAAGAAGTATGCCAACCGGAGCAGCGGTTGATAGGTAAGTACTCTTATACATAGTTGTCAAAACTCGTGATGCACACATCGAACTGCATTAGTTTCATCTTTTCTTCTGATGCGAAAGCAATGAAGTTACTTCTGTTCGCAAATACAACCTGCAATGAAGGAACCATCACAGCTCAAAATGTGCTTACAGGAAGGATGTCTAGTCGCTATTAGACTTCAGTCTAAGTCTTCAATCTTGTTTATAATATCTTGCTTTATAATTTTTCCATGCTAGGAATCTGCTTAAAAATAGATAATCCTTTAAATTATGATGAATGACGGCTTTTAAGCTAGGCACCAATATTAATAGGGTTAATATCTATATAGTTTAATATCAATATCTATTAAATTCAATCAATAGAAGTCCTCATTGAATACCCAGACTGAACTTGGATAAAATTGGAAATTAGTAGGAAACTTCGAAGTCAGTGCCCTCCCTCCTTAGGTTTTGAAAATACTTTACTTTCGTTGTTTTTTCCTGTGAAAAAATGAATTTCGTGGTATTTTCATTGGAGAAATTGAAAAAAAAAAAGCCGAATTGCCCCCGCTAGATTTTGGAAAAGAATACTATCCCCTTCTCTAAAATAAATTGATGCCACTGTTCAAAGTATTGTGTAAATAAGTTTTATTTAAAATATTGATTTGTAAATAACACCTATTTAAATAGTGTCAGTGAAAGGAAAAATTTGCCCTTGATTTTGGTGTGCCTCAGGTGCTTTAAGATCCGGTTCTTAAGGACTATCAAAGAAAAGATAGAAAAAAGTAGTATCAAACTTTTTCTCTAGTTTCCTTGGGGGACTCCTGACTCCATGGGGACAGGCACGAAAAATTTGGAGGACCCTCTTACTTCTAAATATATTAAACTATTAATATTTCGCAAGAACTTTTTGTAATCAAAATGTATTTAATATTTGATTAGTGTTGTTATTGCTCCTCTGTTTAAGTTTTTCACCGCAAATGAAACCACTAGAAAAAATACTACGTAATAAAAAAAATACATGATGTCGTTTCCTTGCGTAACTTTTGATTAATCACCCTCTTTGTGGTTTCTTTTGTTATACGCATCATCTTACCACGAAATTAAAATTATAAGGTTATTTACCTGATTATGTGGTGTATGTTAATTTGCCTTATGACACCCTATATTTATGGGCATTTATTTGGCTCAGTTATTTCGTAAAGTTCATTAGATGCTTTTTCAACCGATAAAGGAAAAGACAATCTTTTGCGTCATTGACGTTCTACGCAGCAGAAATTGTCATAGAAGAGAAGTTTAACTGACAGCTTCATAAAGGATATTTGAAGATTAGTTTTGGTTTAAATGATTCCTTTTTAATCTTGTCCCATCAAAATTCATTTTGTAGACGATTTATGAAGCAAAGAATGAAGTTTAATAACAAATCTAGATTATTACTTTGGACCGTTTGCACATTTTAATGTCTGTAATTCATCATTTTCGCTTCTGAGGTTTTAGTTTGGAAACTTTAGCGTAAAAAGCGAGGTATTGATTAAAGGGCAACCTCCCCAATATACGAAATAATTTTCGTTGTTTAAAAGTTTTAATATTGCTCTTTACTTTCAGCTGAAAAGCTTGTTTAATTTTTTTTTTATTTAAATAATTTTTTTTTTTATAAAATTATTTTCGCTTCTGTGGTTTTAGTTTGGATTATGGTGCTCTCTATCCTTTCAAGCCTTAAGAATGGGTCTATTTTTTCAGCCTTGAAATCCTAATTTGTCTTTTGTCTAATATACAAAAAATAGTGTTAATATACAAATTTATCAATAATTGAACTTACTGTAGCTATGCTTTAATAAATATAAACATCTCTATATTGTTCTGGTAATTTGATATTCATCAGTTTGATAATTTTTTGATTATGGAGAATTATATTATTTATGAGATAATATTGAAGAATAACAGAATTTTTTCTAAATCTCTTAGCTTTTTTAAGCTGTTAAAATCATTATGACTCAATTGCTTACAACGATTCCTTTAATATATATGTTAATTTGTTTTCTCACGAGTTCTTTTTTCTTCTCTCATTTCTTAATGAGACAGGAGCAGCATTTTGTCCACAATTATCGTGACCTGTAGGACTTGTGCTGCTAGGATGCTTAGTGCTCCTTTACTGATTTTTTTTTAATATTGTAAAAACAAGTAGTTGACCCCAGAGGCGCCATTTGGGGGGGGGGGGGGTCAGGGGTGGGCAAAGGTCCACCCCAGATTTTCCAGGGGCCCAAGCTTCCACCACAAAGGTCCCTTTTCCGGCCATAATTACCCATTATGTTCAACATAATCCATTCTGTTTAAAGGATTTGAACTAACTGCACGCCTATTAGCCAAAGAGCGTAATCACCTGACGACCCTTGGGATAATTACGCTATTTGCTATTAATCATTGTAAACTTTGAAAGTAGGTTAGATTCATAATAAAAGTCTCAAGTTCTGTCAAATGCCCCATGCCCACCCCAAGATTTGGCCCAAATGGCGCCTCTGGTTGACCCTTGCAATTGAAACGCTCAAATATTTTTAGCTTTTGATATTCGTGCTGATTGCTTGCTGCGAAATATTAAAGGAAGTAGGTAGCGATAGTATCTTCCCAAAAGGGTCTAATTGTTGGAGGTACACAATGATGGAAAATATTTATAATCAGTTTATATGTATAATATTTATAGTAACACCCAAGTCTTTTGTTATAGTTTTGTTAGTCTTTATATACACCCAAAGTCTTTTGTTGAATCTTGGGATTTCGTGGGTCAAATATAACAAAATATAATTTGGTGACTTTTCCTTAATGCTCCCATGTTTTTGTCCTGATGACTAGAAACTCCCCTTCTCTGATTGGCTGCTCCTCGACACGGAAATCATGCAAATTCTGGCTTTCAGTCAGTGTTCTTACTTGATTTTGTCGACTTCAGGGAAAAAAAAGTTATCTCTCGTAGAACGATCCCACGATCGTTCATAGAACTATTGAATAGTTTAAAATTCCTATTGTAAGATGATGTTTAAAGTCTATATAACTCATCTGCGTTTAGATTTTATATTTTGAATTAAAGTTTTCTTAATATTAAACTTCAGCTGTTTAAGTGGATCTTTAAATAATTATTCCTCCTTTTTTACTTTTAGAGTTGCTTCTAAACTAGGAAAAGAGCTATTTGAAGTTCCAACTGGCTGGAAGTATTTTGGAAATTTAATGGATGCTGGAAGACTGTCGTTGTGTGGAGAAGAAAGTTTTGGGTGGGTTTGACTAATTTTCTTCATTTTTTCTTTTATAGAGGAAAATTGGACTCTTATGCACTATGTTCAGGAATTAAGCTATTTGTGCTGTCTTCTAGCCTTTGCATGTAAAAAAGAGTCTACTACTTAAGTGGGAGAATCGGTAAAATGTTAGTAAAACATATTTGAACCTAAAAGATATTGTTAGGGTATTGACAAAGCGCAGAGTATAGTTCAGGGCTTCTTTGAACCCAAGTAAATAAAAGTATATCCTCTCTATTTGCGATTTTCAGTATTGTTAGTATTTTACTGTTGAAATCAGAGGCTAGGTCTTTTTTGCTAAAGACCCATTCATAACGAGGTTTTACTAATACTTGGATACAACTAGCGCTGTTTTGAGCCAATCAGATTTTTTGTAAGGTCTCCTGATTTGTTGAAAAATTCTTATTGACTCATATCAGTTCTAGCTGAATCTCGGTATTAGTACAGTTAATTTTGAATGGACTTTAACGAAACTGGTAAGGTCTTTTATTTCTTTGGAAAAAAAACGCGCTTAATTGTCATTAATTTAAAAAAAGTTTTTTTTTTAGCTGAAAGTAAGGAGCGACATTAAAACTTAAAACGAACAGAAATTACTTCGTATATGAAAGGGGCTGCTTTCTCATCAACGCCCCGCTCTTTACGCTAAAGCTCGACTCTTTCTCTCAACTCTGCTTTTTAAAACAGTAAAAAACTTTAGCGTAAAGAGCGAGGCGTTGATGAGGAAGCAACTTTTTCATATACGAAGTAATTTCTGTTCGTTTTAAGTTTTAATGTCGCTCCTTACTTTCAGCTAAAAAAACTTGTTTTTTATCTGATTTCTGAACGTTTTTGAATCGATGCATGTTTTGATTTTGGCTCTCCGCAGAGGAATAATTAACACGAAATTGGCAAGTTTATTTTTTTTTGGCTAAATGGCTTTCTCATAGTTTTGATCGAGTGATTTTGAGAAAAAAAGAAACGGTGGAGGAAGCCTACTTGCCCTGCCATTTTTTTGTTACTTAAAAAGGCAACTAGAACTCTTAATTTTTTACGAATGTTTTTATTAGTAAAAGATAAACGTAACTTATAAATTAGCTTACGTAACGAAATTTTGTAATCTCATGTTTTTATTACATATATGAGGGGTTCACCCCCTCGTCAGTACCTCGCTCTTTACACTAAAGATTAAATTTTGTCCCAATTCATTAAAAATGACCCCTGAATCACAAAAACCGTAGAATAAACAGTTGAAATCACTAAAAATAATTTAGCGTAAAGAGCGAGGTATTAGGAGGAGGTGAGCCCCTCATATGCGTAATAATTTCTGTTCGGTTTAAGTTTCAATGCTGCTCCTTACTTCCAGTTGAAAAAACTTTTCATACTTATTTTTTCATTGTTTTTTTTTTAAATAATGCTACAAAATCCTGCACTCCCTTCATGGAAATTTTCTTCCCCCATGACAAATTCCTCGATGGAAAGTTCCCCCAACATATCCCCCTCTTGCCAACCCCTCCACCCAACCAAAAAATCCCCCTGAAAACGTCGGTACACTTCTCAATAAGCAGTACTATATGTAAGCACTGGTCAAAGTTTGTAACTTGTAGCCCCTCCCACGGGGACTGTAGGGGAGTAAGTCGTCCCAAAGACATAGTTATAAGGGTTTTAGACTACGCTAAATAAAATGGCTATCTCAGAATTTTGATCCATTGGCTTTGGGAAAACAATTAGCGTGGGAGGTGGCCTAGGTGCCCTCCAATTTTTTGGTCACTTAAAAAGGGCACTAGAACTTTTCATTTCCGTTAGAATGAGCCCTCTCGCAAGATTTTAGGACCATTGGGTCGATACGATCACCACTGGAAAAAAAAACAAAGAAACAAACAAACAAATAAACACGCATCCGTGATCTGCCTTCTGGCAAAAAATACAAAATTCCACATTTTTGTAGATAGGAGCTTGAAACTTCTACAATAGGGTTCTCTGATACACTGAATCTGATGGTGTGATTTTCGTTAAGATTCTATGACTTTTAGGGGGCGTTTCCCCCTAATTTCTAAAATAAGACAAATTTTCTCAGGCTCGTAACTTTTGATGGGTAAGACTAAACTTGATAAAACTTATATATTATTTAAAATCAGTATTAAAATGCGATTCTTTTGATGTAGCTATTGGTATCAAAATTCCATTTTTTTAGAGTTTGGTTACTATTGAGCCGGGTTGCTCCTTACTACAGTTCGTTACCACAAACTGTTTGATTCCTTTTATTTCCTTGTGAAATTTGCGTCTTCTCAGCAAAGAATTATCGAAGTTTTCATAAAGTTGATTCGATGCCAAAAAGAATCGGCCTATTTCGTCCATTATAAACTTCTTCAGTTTTTTAAACTTCTATTTAGAATTTTTTGGGTGTTCTTTCCATAACTTGTAAAGCTTGAATAAGCGGTTTAAATTAACGGCAAAAAATAAAAGCCGACAACTAATTTCCCTGAAATCTGAGGAAAATTTTGTAATTTGTCTTGTTTTGCGCTGGAGATAGATATATTTAGTTTTAGAGAAATTTATACAATCAGAAAGGGTTTTCCACTAAACGTAGCAGTTGTCTTTTTAAAATTCAGGAAAGAATTACCCCTAAAAACGGTCTAGTATACCTGCTAGGAAAATACCCAAAATCCCCTAAAAAGAAATGTTGTTTGATCAATTTGAGTGCTCTTAAAATTTTCTGTGGTGCACCCCGCTTTGATTGAAAATTTTGCCGACAAAATTTAGGAAGATATATTTTGTTTTGGAGAAATACATTATCATCAGAAAGTGTATTTTTTTACCAAACGGAGCAGTTTTCTTTTTAAAATTCTGGAAAGAGTTGTCCCTAAAAACCCTCTTCTATACCTGCTAGGGAAATACCTAAAATCACCTCAAAAGAAATGTCGTTTGATCAGTTTGACAGCTCTCCAAATTTTCTGTGGTGCAACACGCTTTGGTTGAAAACTTGCTGACATACTATTATCTTTTCAATCAAATTTCATAGTCAAGTCAATGGTCTCAATATCAAAGCGGGTCTCGTATCATACTCATCTATAGTAACACATTCGATCTGCAAGTATTTAAATTTCTACCAAGGAGTAAAAAGTGTTTTTGCAGATATTCTGTTTATGAAACTATTTCTACATATATAGTTATTAATTGTATACGTCATCTTAGTTATTATTTGTCTTAAATTATATAAATTTATTATTGTAATATATTATGTTATAACTGAAATATATGATAAAATTGTAGCAATCCTAATATAAAACTTTATCTCAGTTATAATTCTTTAGCTGAGAAGTCTTGTTTATGAGATCCTTTTCTTAGAGGGAATTGTAACAACCTAAGGTCTAAGGTTTTTTTCTTTCCATATCAACCTGAATGTAACTGATTTGAATATATTGATTAGTATTGGTGTTACCAACACAGATGCAAAAGAGAAGGAAAGAGAAAAGGATATACTTGAAAAGTTAATGACTGCCGACACTAGCTTATTTTCATATCCAAGGATGATAACCTTATTACCTCCAAGCGAGCAGTGAAGGGTTGTTACAGAAATACTGTTTAGATTTGAATATCGTGCGGTCCTTCTCTTTTCGGTCTTTTTCTTTTCTTTTTATTGTTTTTCTTTTCTTTCTCTTCGTCACCCCCCTTTTTTCTCTTTTTTTTTTGATACATCCAGTTGATTCGTTGTTTCTGTTAGTTGATTGTTTAATTATTCTCAATTAAGTTTCTGCCCTTGTCAAGTACTTTTGTACTTTCCTGGCAGATTATGTACATGAAATTATGTGTTTTTGTTTAAATATATATGATAGATTGATTGATTGATATTTGAAGCTTTTGACATGAATAGCTTAGGAAGTTGAATTTATGTTTTCCGAAAACTGTCATTTTGTTGTATCTTTATGTGTGGCTTAATAATTCTAACATGAACTTACTGTGTGACTAAGATTGATTATTTATTTTATTTTAACATTTTTAATGGACGAAGGCTGAATGATTGTTTGGTTGTAAGGGCGAGTTTTTGGTATGTTTAGTGTCTTATCGGTTGTTTGGTTGGGGCTCATTTTGGGGGTACAGGATGAAAGAAAGAAGACAGATAGGCAAAAAGAGAAGAAAAAAATTGTCTCGGTTTCTTTTATTGTTTTTTTTCTAATTTTTTTTCCTTTTTTTAGACGGAAGACTTAAGATAATTATTAAATACTAATTTGGTTTAGTTTTAGTTCTATTATTTGATTTTATAGAAGCTTTTGCTCCAGGAATGATGTGATTATTGCTGGTTTTTATTTTGCATGCCCATTATCGAAACCTTAAGATAACTAAATTCTTACGTTCTGTAGAACTGGCTCAGATCACATTCGAGAAAAAGATGGCATATGGGCTGTTTTGGCGTGGCTGTCCATCTTGGCCCATAGAAAGGAGTCCGTTGAGAGCATACTTAAAGCTCATTGGGAAGAGTATGGCAGAAACTACTTCACAAGGTATCTTTTTTAGCCTTTCAATAATTATATTTTGAAACTGACTTTACATTAGTTCCATTTATCTACTCATTAATTTGCTTATTTTTAAGCACAAGAAGTCAGCATAGCTTTTCTCCACGCAAAATATTTCGTCAGGCATATTTTATATCAAAAGCATGCGCATACCCTAGACACCGAGTCTTTAGACCATGTCTAAAAAAACATTTACTTTACTCTTAAAATCCTTTGCAGTTTATATTTCGCTTCTTTTTTAAGATGTTTCTTATTCTATTTTTTCTTCGAAATCTTTTTCATCTTCTCTTGATTTCGATAACCTACCAACATTTCTTTGTGGGTGTGGGGAGAGGGGATGGAAGGGGAGTTATTCCGGCAGCAAATCCTGGAAATATCTAATGTCTAGGGGGGTGGGCGCAGGCTAGAAGAAAGAGCTAAAATGTGTAAAACAATGAAATTTTAAAGACGATTATGTGTATAAAATCCTTTCTTTTCTTTTTTCAACCTCTTCAACCTCCTTAGTTTATTTGTTGTTTTACTTAGCGAAGACTCTGTGGAAACATTCTTAATCCTCCTTAACGCATAAATCCCCTCTTTGCCCAGATTCTGCATTAATGCGGGTATCTAAAAGCGAAACAATTTGCATAGTAAACTAAAGTTTTGAAAAAAGGAAGAACGTGATAAGCCCAAAATTAAGAAGAAATTTAGTTTAGAATAGAAATTGCGGCTGAATTGTCAGGGGAAAATTTTCAGCGCAAATGGAATCGCCTGGGTTTTTCCTCTGGGAGAAATTCTTTGTGGGGGAATTTTCCACAGCAGAAATTCTCTATGGGAGAATTTTCCTCTGGAGAATCTTACCGTGACGGATCGGAAAGGTTGATATCCAGGAAAAGAAATCTAAGGGTGTGTTTTTTTTCTTAGATAAAAGTGGGCATAGGAAACTTTTCCAGGCAGAATTGTCCGAAGAAATTTCAGGGAAGTAATTTTAGTAATTACTTAGTTTGGTGCACGACTCTTCCTTGGGGAGTGACGAGAGCCTTGAGTTCGACAAAGCGAGTGAAATACTCGACGAGGAGCACTACGGCATGTAAGATGTCAAAAATAGGATCCTTGAGTTTATTACTGTTAATAACTTAAAGGGCTCAACACAAGGTAAAATCTTGTGCTTCTACGCACCACCTGCGACTGGTAAAATCGATTTCATGGAAGTAATAGACGCATAAATCGTCTCTTTGCCCAAATTCTGCATTAATGCTGGTATTTAAAAGTAAAACAATTTGCATAGTAAACTAAAGTTTAAAAAAAAGGAAGAATGGGATAAGTCCAAAATTAAGAAGATATATAGTTTAGAATAGAGATGGTAAGTTAGACCAACAAAATTATAGTGTTAAAAACTGTTAAATTTGATGCAGTGCTTTTAAATAATATAATAAAATATTTAATGACTGTGGTGAATATGTGATTATTCATTAATATTTTCACAATAAAGTCTATGTTGTGGATAGCCAGCTTAGAACCATAGAAAAAACAGTCAACTCGTATTTTTTCAATCTAAGAAACGAAATTCTCTGGCATATACTGAAAAATACCTATAAAGTGAGATTGAAAGCTGTGATTGAGATGGCAAAGTATATTATAAATTTGATAGAAAAGAAAGCTCCTTTTTAATCTCTCCTTATTATAATTTAGCAAAGACTTAGTCAAGTAGTGTGACGTCAATAGTTTGGGTGTGCTCTCACTTTTTCTGCATTTCCTCGCCTGAAAATATTCTGACGTTATCCATAATCACAACAAATAATTACTAATTCTTTTAGGTACGACTATGAGAACTGCGAATCTAGTCCTTGCAACGAAATGATAGAACACTTACGTGCGCTCCAGTCAGATTCAAGTTTTGTTGGATCCGAGCATGCGCAAAATGGAGCTGTCTACAAAGTAAAGATGATAGATGATTTTTCGTATACTGACCCTATTGATGGCAGTGTTGCGACCAAACAGGTATACTTCATTTATATTTGTCTCTTTAAACCTCCTTTGCTTCTTATTTATGTTTCTTTTTCTAAGACTTACATTCAAAAGTTTACAAGTCACGGTATCATGCCTTTCGAACCAGTGCGTGTCTCAATAATGACGCGGCTTAAGTTCGTGTGTGCAGCAGAGCACAGAAGAAGCTAAGGCCTCAGTTTGTTTGGGTGAAGAGGAGGAAAAACAACAAACAGCACCGTCATGCAAATACCTTACATCATTTAAATTAGACTCGGTTTGGAGGCCTTAACTAGGACAACATCTGAACAATTGAAGAAACAAAACATGAAAATGCAAAAGGATGCTGCTTTCTATCTTGGTTCGAACGGGCAGGGCGTTGTAATGGAGGGGGGGGGGCAAACGCTGTGAGATTATGTAAAATTTGTACAAGAAGTTCAAAAATTTGTACAATAAGTCCAAAATTATACTGAATCGGAGCAATAATAATTCCAAAATCTGGTAGAGAAGGTCCAAAATACAGTAGTACGATTTATAAATAACGTGAAGGAAGCCTCTTAGTGGTATGTGTAGTTATTAAATATAGTTAAAAGTAGAATCGAAATCTAAAGTCATTCTGCAAATTAAAAAAAAGGTGAAGATCTTGTTGGATTTCGCACGAGATTTTAATCCTCTCTTCCTTCCGAAGTGCACCTGATTTTTCTGGAACAAAACAACAGATGCTATAAATTCCCAAGTTCGTTAACTTTGCATTTTCGATGTTTTGCCAGATCAGCCCAATTTAAATTAAGAAAGTAAAATCTGTTTCTGACCTAGAATAAGTTATTCGCTTGTCGAATTAACTGCTTTTGCCTATTTATTTTTCATCCTTTTTCCCACCAGACTTGAAAAGTGAACAATAAAATGACAAAATATGGCCTTAGTTGCAAGAGTTCAAGAATACACGTTCAACTCACGACTTCTTTCACTTCTTCAACACACGGAACGTTGTTCACTTAGAATTTTTGTCCTGATCTAAAGTTTCCATCTGCGTTTTAAAACTATAATAACAATTGAAGGTAACCCTCCTCTCCCCCAATTTTTAGCATGCAAAATTTTAAGGAACTGTTGTGGTCCTTTTAATGATGTCATAGATCCAAGCAATTCAAATCTTCTGCTAATATATCACATTGTGAAGTCGTTCTGTGAAGGGAGAAAAATCTTACGCTAAGAATACTGTAATCCTCTAAACTCCAAATGTTTTGCCACCTCGCGGCATACTCACTTGAAAGACGGAGAGCGATAATCCTTAATCCTTAGAAAATATAAGAAAAATAAATAAAAATTTGGCAATGAAATACGCTATAGCACAGGGATAGAATGACCGAGAGAGTGACAAATTACGGCTAATGACGTGAGATAGATCTTAAAGTGAAGAACCTTAATAGACATACAAAAGAAAATATGGTTTGTAAAGGGGAAAATTATTATTGTTTTGAGCCACTTCAAATAAATTGTTGCACTTTGCTACAAGTAAATCAATAGGATTGCTGCTGGTGAGAGAATAAGCTGTTCAACAGATCTTGTAAGTTTTATTGGGGGGGGGGCTAGGTCCCCATCCTGTCCTTGAATATGCCACTACCTATTCTGTCTGTAAGGTTTTACTCCCATTTTCTAGTTAGAACTCAATATCAAAAGACTTTTACAAAGTTACTTAGCACGCTAGCTTACTTAACATACCTAAATCAATAAACCACTGCAAAAACATTAGGATTAATATAGATAGGCCAGTGGCGCACTGCTGCGCCGATGGCAACGCTAGCACGGTGGCGTACCGTCGTAATTTTTCTCCATGTTGGTGCGTCTTTCCTTGGCGATGTGCTGCCGATAAATCAACGCCTTGTCCGGGTCTATTATTAATAACACCTTAAAATTACGTCAGATATCAAAAATTTAGGCAGTGTTGGTTCATCCTCACTGTGGTTTGCGTACTTCAATGGTAAGTAGCATTTCAAAGGTGGTCCCCTTTTGAGTTTTTAAATGGTACAGAATGCCATTTTTCTACGGAAAAAATGACACTCGACCGAAAATACTTGGTAACCCTGTTTAGTCTCACACCTAATATTCGTGACTAGTGGAAAACTGCCAGAGTGATACCCGAGAGAAGACAAGATTTGGCTATAATTGAATGCTGAATCCAGGCTACTTGCGGATAGTGTTTCGATAGTGGTTTTTATTGCCGAATTCAAGTTACTGCACTTGCAACTTTTTCTTATTTTATTAATAATACAAAATTCAATTAAGAGCTAGAAGCGACTTTAAAACTTAAAGCAAACAAAATTATTCCCTGTATGAAAGGGGCTATCCCCTCCTCAACACCTCGCTCTTTACGCTAAAGTTTGACTCTGTCAAAACTGTACTTTTTAAAGTGATAAAAAGCTTTGACGTAAAGAGTGAGCTGTTGAGGAGGGAACAACCCCTTTCACATACGGAAGGATTTTTGTTTGTTTTAAGTTTTAATGTCGCTCCTTACTTTCATTTGGCAAAATTTGTTTTTGTTTTTTAACTTAATTTCTGATCGTTTTTCAAATAATGCCAGGAAATCCATGAGACGCAAAATGGTGTATATGATTTTAAAGGCCGTGTGGCAAAAACTAATCCATCAAGAAATAATAAATCAAAATTATTTTTCAATATGTTAGTTATGCAAATAAACTTTTTGTTCTTGAATTCCTTATGTACCTTTAGTTGTTTTCTCCCTTTCTTACAGTCAAGGATATTCCACTATATGATATATTTTTCACTATATGCTGATTGTTTGATTACATAAACTGCTTTTAAGATATCGAACCGTGGCTTGTTAATTTTCTGAAGCTGGTAGCATTACATAGTTGAAAATTGGTCAAGGTCAGGCCAGCTAAATGAATTTCTGGGAATGGATAATGCTAATTAACTTTTTGTTGTTTAATTTCCCAATTTCCTATGTGCCTTTGGTTGTTTTTATTCCTCTTCTCAAAAAGACTAATATTCTATTATGTAATAGGTTTTTCCTTATATGCATATTGTTTGATTACATAATCTGCTTTTAAAATATTCAAACATGGCTTTTTAATATTCTGAAGCTGGCAGCATAACAGAGTTGAAAATTGGCCTAGGTAAGACCAACTAAATGAAATTTGGAAAAGATACTTTAAGCTTATGACTAACTAAATAAATTTTACGGAAAAAACTATAACTTCTACTATACTTTACCCCACCCCTCTAATGTCCCATGCATTTTGTCATGCGTCACTTTTTAATGTCACTTGGTATTAACCAAGTGACATATAGCAATCGCAAATTCTGTCGGTCTGTCTGTCTGTCGGTCCCGGTTTTGCTACTTTAGGCACTTCCAGGTAAGCTAGGACGATGAAATTTGGCAAGCGTATCAGGGACCGGACCAGATTAAATTAGAAATAGTCGTTTTCCCGATTTGACCGTCTGGGGGGGGGAGTGGGGGGGGGCGGTTAATTCGGGAAAAATAGAAAAAATGAAGTATTTTTAACTTATGAGCGGATGATGGGATCTTAATGAAATTTGATGTTTTGAATGATATTGTGTCTCAGAGCTCTTATTTTAAATCCCGACCGGATCTGATGACATTGGGGCGAGTTGGAGGGGGGAAACCTAAAATCTTGGAAAACACTTAGAGTGGAGGAATCGGGATGAAATTTGATGGGAAGAATAAGCACAAGTCCCAGATACATGATTGACATAATCGGAACGGATCCGCTCTCTTTGGGGTAGTTGGGGGGGGGGATAATTCTGAAAAATTAGAAAAAAATGAGGTATTTTTAACTTACGAGCGGGTGATCGGATCTCAATGAAATTTGATGTTCAGAAGGATATCGTGTCTTAGAGCTCTTGTTTTAAATCCCGACCGGATCTGGTGACATTGGGGGGGGGAGTTGGGAGGGGGAAACCTAAAACTTGGAAAACACTTAGAGTGGAGGGATCGGGATGAAACTTGGTGGGAAAAATAAACACAAGTCCTATATACATGATTGACATAAACGGAACGGATCCGCTCTCTTTGGCGTAGTTGGGGGGGATTATTTCTGAAAAATTAGAAAAAATTAGGTATTTTTAACTTACATACGAGCGATCGTACGAACGAGTGATGAAATTTGATATTTAGAAGGATATCGTGTCTCAGAGCTCTTATTTTAAACCCGACCGGATCTAGTGACATTGGGAAGGGGTTGGGAGGGGGAAACCTAAAACCTGGAGTGGAGGGATTGGGATGAAACTTGGTGGGAAAAATAATCACGAGTCCTAGATACATGATTGACATAACCGGAACGGATCCGCTCTCTTTGGGGTAGTTGGGGGAGGGGTTAATTCTGAAAAATTAGAAAAAATGAGGTATTTTTAACTTACGAACGGGTGATCGGATCTCAATGAAATTTGATATTTAGAAGGGTATCGTGTCTCAAAGCTCTTATTTCAAATCCTGACCGGATCTGGTGACATTGGGGGAAGTTTGGGGTGGGGGAACCTAAAATCATGGAAAACACTTAGATTGGAGGGATCGGGATGAAACTTAGTGGGAAAAATAAGCAGGTCTTACATACGTGATTTACATAATTGGAACGGATCTGCTCTATTGGGGGGGGGGGGTTAATTCTGAAAAATAAGAATAAATTACGTATTTTTAACTTACGAAGGAGTGATCGGATCTTCATGAAACTTCATATTTAGAAGGACCTCGTAACTCAGATCTCTTATTTTAAATCTCAACCGGATCAAGCGTAATTGGGGGGGGGCAGTTGGGGGGATCGGAAATCTTAGAAAATGCATAAGCGGTTAGATCAGGTTGAAACTGGATGGGAAGAATAGAAACCTGTCTAAGATACGTGACTGACATGACCGGACTGGATCTGCTCTCTTTGGTGGAATTGGGGGGGGGGGGTAATTTTGAAAATTGAGGTATTTGTAACTTACGAAAGGGTGACCAGATCTTAATGAAATTTGATATTTAGAAGGATCTTGTGCTTTAAAGTTCTAATTTTAAATTCCGACCAGATCCTGTGACATTGAGAGGGGGGGGGGGGGTTGGAGGGGGAAACCGGAATTTTGGAAAACGTGAAAATTGGGGTATTTTTATCTTACGAATAGATGATCGGATCTTAATGAAATTTGATTTTTAGAAGGAATTCATGTCTCAGAGCTCTTATTTCAAATCCCGACCAGATCTTTTGACATTGGGGGAGTTGGATGGGGAAATCTTGGAAAAACACTTGGAGTGGAGGAATCAGGATGAAGCTTTGTGGATAGAATAAACAAATGTCCTTGATACGTGATTGACAGAATCGTACTGAATTCGCTCTCTTTGGGAGAGCTGGGGGGAGGGGTTCAGTGATTTGGCGAGTTTGGTGCTTCTGGACGTGCTAGGACGATGAAAATTCGTAGGCGTGTCAGGGAGCTGCACAATTTGACTTGATAAAGTCGTTTTCCTTGATTCGACCATCTGGGGGGCTAAAGGGAGAGGAAAAATTAGAAAAAATTAGGTATTTATAACTTACGAGTGGGTGATTGGATCTTAATGAATTTTGATATTTAGAAGGACATCGTGACTCAGAGCTCTTATTTTAAATCCTGACCGGCATTAAGCCTCTTAGTTTCCTTTTTAAATCAATCTATTGATTCTTAGAATTTTGTTAGAGCTTATACCATATGATTTCTTGGCTCTCAGCTCTTCTCGCCTCGTCACAAGTGCCATATGAGCTCTTAGCTCTTGTTTTTTCACTGCGTGCCCGTAAATTCAATCAATTAGGATAAAATCAAAAAACAGAATAACACTCTACAAAGGAGAGAGGGGGTAAAGTATAGAAGAAGTGCCTTCAAAATGTGTTGAAACATTTTTTTTCACATATTATAAAGTAAGAATTATGTTCTTAACATGTCTCCTTCCCAATAGCTCCAAGTCTTGGCTAATACCATTGGTTCTTAGTGTAAAATTAAATTTAAAAAAAAAGTTTTTTCAACTGAAAGTAAGGAGCAATATTAAAACTTAAAACGAACAAAAATTTACCCTTCCCCCTCTATATGCAAATATATAGCCCAAATTTTATATTTCCCATCTATTCTGTCACTTCTCTTTGTCTTGTATCATGCTATGCTGAAAAAAAATCGAAAAAAATCTTTAATTTGGAAAGCCTTTTTTCCACGAAGGGGGGGGGGGTTATTTTCCAAGGGTGAAAGCACCCTTGATATATATATATATATATATATATATATATATATATATATATATATATATATATATATATATATATATATATATATATATATATATATATATATATATATATATATATATATATATATATATATATATATATATATATATATATATATATATATATATATATATATATTATATATATATATATATATATATATATAAGATTCTGTTTTTAGATCCAGTTACTATTGAGCCGCGCCGCTCCTTACTACAGTTCATTACCCCGAACTGTTTAATAATTTAATAATTTTATAAGTTGAACAGTATATTTGAAAACTTGCCAAATCATAGCTGAGACGTAATTACTAATGCTAGTCTTCTGAGATAAGTTAATTAGATTTTGGGTATTAAAAAATGTGTTTAAGCCAGATTCACTATAATATTGTCTAGTCGAACTTATTAGCCAGCTTTGCTTTCTGTTAGATATTTACGATAGGTACTTAAGACATGTAGGGTACATTAAGAAGGATGCATTAAGAAGGTACATTAAGACGGCTTTTCGTAAATAACCCTCCTTTAATATTTGATCCATATGCTGCTTTTTTAGGGGATTGAATTGTTTGGTATCAGTGGCAGTTCTGGCCTCTTGCCTTCGGGGGAAAAGTCTGATTAGCACCCCCGCATGTGTTTCAAAAATTTTCAGGCCAAATTTTAGCAAGATTTTCATTTATTGAAACAATTTAATTTATCAGTAAAATTTTATTTCTTACTTTATATGGGAAAAAATATGTGAAAATTTAAAATTCTGATTCAATTTTCCTATACTTACTGCCAACTGTACTCTACTTTATTTTTATAAAAATAAAATTTCAAGAATTACAGAATCATTATAAGTGCAGGATTATTTATTTAAAATTATGCGCCCGGGGCAATTGCCATTCTGTCCCCTCCTAAAACTGCCTCTGCTTGATGTAAAATAAATCTTGGAAAAAGCCAAATGGCAATAGTGCGTATTGAATCTCAAAAAGGTCATTTATGGTATAAATTCTTACGCATCGCATTTGTTTACAATTTACCAGTTCTTAGGCAACAAGGCATTACCCTTCGTAATTAACAAGAAAAAAGAACCTATCAAATCTACATTGGGATTTCCTTAGGGATTTTATTGATGGACTATATTTTTATTTTATGTATGCCATAATTCAATGAACTCAAATTCGTGATTATTGTTTGGATTTACCCACGAGGAACGGGTTTTGAACTATTGAATTTCTTTTTTTAAATAAAGAGCTTAATCGAAGTGTCTCACAGGAACGGGTTTGGTGGGTAGATTGTCTATATACCGTTTCATTGTTTTGAATAGCGACGAAATAAAGTTATCTCGCAATTAAGAATAGCAGAGGTGTCTTCCATGAAAATATGGTGACGGGTACCTCACTCCCTAGATCTATCACATATGTTCAATATATAAAATATACACATTATATGTATTTTTGCCAAAAAAGTGTACCACCTCCTCCAAAAACAAACCCGGATGAAGTAACTCTTTGTTATGTCATCTTTGGTGAATGTAAGAAGTATTTTTCTTAGAGAGTTGGGTAATAAATTTAAGAAACATGCCAAAATAGAAAAAAATGTGGAGAGAAAGATCTTTTGGGTCTTTTTAAAAGGGTAGAGAGTTGGGGGCACGGAGTTCCCTTGCTGGTGCATATGCATGTACTTTTGATTTTCGTCGTTGATAGTTTTTAGAAAAGGTACGAAAAAAACTCAGGTAAGAGTCTGATCGCTTGACCGATCCAATTGCCATTTTATTTGCTGTTGCTAAGAATAACGATCTGAAGGCATATGGTATAGCCCTGAACGCTGTTTCTCAATGCATGAACACTAGTTTTCAAATAGTTTAAGATGTCTTTTTTGGTGTAAAATTCCCTGTCGAGAAAGATAAGTAGATCTTTAGTGCCACGTTCAGAAGGAGACTATCAATACAGGGATTTAGTTAGCACTAACTTAACCCGATGGGAATCTTTGTGTCAATCACGAATTTTATGACAAATCTGATTGGTTTAAATTAGTGCTAGCTATATGTCAGCATTAGTAAAGCCCCATTATGAATGGGGCTTAAAAAAGAAGCAAGGAAAGCTAATGGGACTTTTTTTTAAAGAGGAATTATTAATGCTTAGTTTATCGTTTCGGATTCGTAAGATTTAAAAAATAGATTATTAATCCGTTTTGTTTCCTGAAATGGTTTTGTTCAATAATCCCATTGCCTAAATTAAAATAAAGTTCAACAAATCATCTTTTTTTTTTGTTAGAGTAGGCCGCATTTAGTATTGTTCGAATGGACAATAGTTTTAGAAGAGTTTTTGGTTCTTCTCAATTATTCAGAAAAGACAACGAATTTGTGTTTGCAGTATCAGACAATTATCGGTTTATTGCTGACTGTACTCGGAGACAATTAGCTTCGGCTCAGTGAAAAACTACATAGTAGCTATATGTTAGTGAAACATTTACTTGGTATTTAGGTTAGGTTACATTTTGCATGAAATTCTTCCTATTCTATAGATTCTTGCTGAATGGAGTTTGAATTAATCAATTTAAATCATTTAAATAAGTCTAAAATCTTCTGCTCCAAGATTCTCAGAATTATCAAATTTGATCGTATAATTTTCATCAAGATTCATTCCCGCATAGGGGGGTTTTCCACTTCATTAAAAAAATTGTAAATTTTTCTTTGATACCAACTTTTGCTCAATAATTCTAAGATATGCTGGGTATATTTTAAAATCAGTATAAAAAGATTAGAATCAAATTTCCGTTTTGTAAATATTATAGCATTTCTTTGTAGTAAGGATCTTTCCTTTTTTTGCAAAAACTAGTAAAAATTGAATGGATAGAAAACACCAGATACAATGCTCTAAAAAATTCGTAGTTACACATACTTTTCAGTTCCACTTTGCCTAATAGCAATTTTCCTATCAATGTATTGTTTATTTTTTATAATCGTAAATTTCTGACGTAATGCATGTTTCAAACATAAGTGATGTGAACCGCAGGACGAAACATAAGTAATGCTAACCATATTCTATTCATTGATCAGGGGTCACAAAGATAAAAAAATTCGGAAAATTAGAACGGAAAAAAAAAAAAGTTATATCTTAGTGCTCTGCTGCGCGACAAGAAGTGAATATACCTCTCTATCTGTGCGGTAATTGTCCTATTTTTGGCAACTATATTCATGTATATTATTTTTGTATTTTCTTTTAATTATCGTTAAACGTGCTGTCTATTGGCCCTGATAGTTGATTTCCTTATATACCAATAGAAATTGGATCTGTTTCTAACAACGATATGTACTAAGCTTCAACTTTTGGTTTTCTTATTTAAGGTTTTTGAATTGTTGTAACTGTCATTTCTTTACGGATTTATTCTTTTTTATATACCTACCATGTAATTTCTTGAACGGATAATATTGCATGTTTTTGTATTTTACATGGCGCTGGGGGTATAGTTTTTTTTTCAGGACAGTTGCGTAACTTTTATTGTGTTGACTCTAGTTATGTTAGATACCGTGTCTCAATTGAAGTGAATCAATTGTAGTTTTATATGAAGTTTATTGACTTCGAATGAGTTCAATGCTTCTTTAATTTGACTTCTTTTTTCTCGGAGAAAACATAATGTATTCTTCAATGGGCTTTTTGTGTTGAGGATTTTCCATTCGTCTGGAATTTTCTTCTTCGGTAACTTTTTCGAAATGCTCTATTGAGCAATATCTAAAATAAAATAATGAACAATAACAATGAAATATGCAAACATTTTATATAACAATATTACAATACGAGTTTAAGCTTATTTCTTTGTTTTTAAATCCCTCTTATTTATTCTTATTATTCTGTTTTATCAAAAGTTTTTTAATCTGTCTTATTTATTCTTATTATTTTTATTTATCAAAATGGAAACACTCTTGAAAATGGATTTTTTCCTTGTCAGATGTGGATGATTTCTGCTCAAGACCGTATCCAGAATTTTTTTTTTTTTGGGGGGGGGGGTTTACGAGTCTGAAAAACTTCTGGTAAGGTGGATCACACCCCCTACCTCCCCCATGGTTACGGCGTTGTTTTCACTTATAACAGTAATTTTTATGTGCCTGGCTGGCGGAGCTCACTTTGTCGTATCCTAGTATGATTCTCACAAATATGAGTTGATTGATTAGAAAATATAATTTAAGGTGACAAGGTGTTTAAAATGTTTTAATGTATTTCAGGGGATAAGAATTCTCTTTGAAGATGGCTCAAGAATTGTTGTTCGTTTGAGTGGTACAGGAAGCACTGGGGCCACTGTTCGCCTGTACATAGAAAGCTATTGTGGCGATAAAAGAAAATTACAAAATACACCAAAGGAGATGCTCAAACCGCTAGTTGAAATAGCTCTCAAAATCTCAAAATTAGCCGAATTTACTGGACGAAATGAGCCAACTGTTATTACATAAATAGGCTGCTGTTGTAACAAAATTATTTTGTAACGAGTGAGACCAATGCTAGATTTTTATCAAATTTATTTCATTTTTAATTGACTTTCGTGTTTGATTGTAAAATTTAATCTTTGAACCATTATTTATTTTTATCTATTTTCTGTTTCATTCAAAGAGTAAAAATCGTCATTTGTATCTAGCTTGTGTCAAATAAATCAAAACAAACTAAAAATGTTACTTGGATGATATTGCTCGCATTTTTTGAAACAATTAGTATCTGTTGACACTCGTTTCTTATCATCTTTTTTTTTAATTGTTAAGAATAACTTTCCAGCCAGCGGCGTCAATTTGTGGAAATTTTGGAGGAGACAAAGTGTAATTGTTGGGGATTGGGCAAAATTTCATTTATTTCGATTTCTTCAGTGACAATACCAAGAAGACATTTAATGTCAAATTAAACCCTTTTAAATTGCGATTAAACAGTTTTTAGATGCTGTTACAACAATATTGAAAAAAGCAGTGTTTAGTTTGTTACAACATCTATTGAACTTTGTCTTGTACTGAGATAAGGCTAAGTTCTTTACTGAACTTGATTTAGAGAAAAAAAGTGATATCTGATAAGATGACTTGTTTTGAAAGGATAGCCCTTCACAGTACAAATCATCTATTTTACGACTATATATGCACTTGGGTAAAGCTGAAGTGGCTGATAGTGTTTGAGCCCGTCCAATGGCGTGAATTTGGGAAGAGGGAGGTGCCCTCTAGATTTGAAGAAAACATTATTTCTAGTATTTCCTTTGATTTTTTTTTTACTATCACAGAAAGAACTGAAAAATAACAAAATTTGCCTCACCCCTCCCCCTCTCTAAAATTTTAAAAAATATGTTTTTGCTCCTCCCTCACATTTCCGTGAACTGACCCCGCTGAACCCTCTTTTGAAAAAAAGGAAGACTATAACTTGTAAATATTAGCCAGACGGAAAGGAACTTAAATTGTAATTTGTCAACTCAGAAACGTAAATGCTTTCGATTTATTACATACTCAATTACTTCAGATTATCATTTAAATGTTTTACTAACGAATTAAATTCAGCTCATGTCTAACGAGATATGCTCAAAGTACCTGTAGAATATCTGGGATTGGTTAAAGGGCTTGTTTATTGCTTTAATGAATTTTTGGTCATATTCTTGATGATAGAAGGCCAATGTTGTTTTGTTGTTACTATTATTTTTCTTTTTTTTTGGTTTGAAATTTCAAATGTAGTGTAGAAGTGTGGTTGGAATAAAACCTTTTAAATCTATTTCGGTTTTTTTCCTTCTTTTAAATGAAAGCATGGATAAGAAAGATTTATTCATCATGAAATACCCATACAAAATTTCACTTTACTATTCCCCCAAAGACTCTTTTGCCTGTAAAGCTAAGTTCTTAACTAGTTAATAGTATGTGAATGACCTAACATCTTTTTCATGACATTTTGAATGTGTCCACCAATCATTTTCAAGCAGAAATACAAATTGATGCTTGGAGGGACCTTTTTGATAAAATAAAATCCATAGAAGACCTCAAGAATGACTAAATAACTTTAGTAAAGCTATGAAAATTAGGTTAATTTTATATAACGAGGCAGGAATTATATTTTACGTGAAAATGGTGTCTATATCCTCATGAATTGTCATGGAAAAAGAGATTCCCTGAGCAGGGTCGTTGCTAGCCAAAATGCTTAGGAGGGGGAGGTGTGGGAAGGATTTTACCGACTGTTTAATATCAACAATTAGCATGATGTTCGTTTTGAACATGGTACGTAAAATCACTGCGCGAGTCGGTAAAATCGCTGCATTTACAACCTAGATTGAGATTTTGGCAGCCTATATGTTATGACACTATTTTCAAGCTCTTTATTCAACCAAATGAAAAATTGTGGCACCATTTGTAAAATCAAGTCAGGAGTCGGTAAAACGGATGCGCTTCCCGCTAAGTTCGAGATTTTGTCGGAGAAATCGTATTGCTTCGCGCCAGGATTTTAACGACTTTTTTTTTACCGAGTGCCCTAAACAATGAGGGGGGTCTTCCCTCTCCCCCGTACGTGACGGGCGTGTCCTTGAGTTCCTGTACGAAAGGTGCTTAAATCTTCTGCTGATGAAATAAAACGGCTGTGGACATACGAAAGGCGCTATGTGACATCAGTCAAAAACGAGTTATATATCCATTCTGCCAAAATCAGGCGCGTTCGATCGCTTAGTTTATTCAGAATGAACACATCTTCTTTTGTTATTGAAATATTTGAAATTTCACAATTCACTCAAACATGTTATAACCAAATTTCGACCTGTTTTGCAGACCAAAAAGCATTAAGTGCATGACACTCAAAGCCACGAAAATTGTCACTTAGGGTCCAAAATGAGATTGCCACAAGGCGTGACGTGCTCGACAGAGATATTAAGGCAAATTTACCAAAACATTCTGGCTTCTCCTAAAAATTTTGGAAAATGTCATTTAACACCTTTCATATTTTCACAGCTGAAAAGTACCTATTGTGTCCTCTGCTTAGGAACTATTGGTGAGAACAAAATACTCGTTCGCTTTAAACCCCTGTTAATTTAAACTCGCTACCATTGTTATTCTTTTGCTATTCCTTAATGCAACAATCAGTGCCAACAACAAGTTGGTATTTGTATCGATTTTTGTTTTATGGACATTTAAATATTCTGGACCTGAACGTAATACATAAATAATATATTCTTACACATAGCAGGTATCTTAACGGAAATCAAACAGTGTTAAGTTATCTTCTCTAATCTTTTTATTATCTACAATAAATGAAACCAATCCTGAATTCGAGACAACAAGTGACGTTTCCCTCGTTCAGTCAATACTAATACCAGAGGTGGTTTAGGGGGATGGCAGAGGGGACACGCCCCGGGCGCAAAATTTCAAGTAAAAAATCTAACGGTTATAATCATTTTGTACTTTTTGAAATTCTATTTTTATTAAAATAAAGTAGAGGACGCAGTTAGTAAATGAAAATAATTAATACATTATAAATTAATCAATACAATAAAAATAAATTAAAAATAGATAATTCAGCAATACTAATTAAATAATAAATTATAAACAAAAAATAATAAATAAATAAATTATTATTTAACTTGTAAATTGAACTCTATTTTGTCAATAAATGAAAATTTGATAAAAATTTCGTGCGAAAATTTTGCTGGAGCCAGGGAGGGTGAGGGGGGAGATAATCAAGATTTGGCCCTGGGCACAAGAGGAGCCAGAGCCGCCACGGGCTAATAAGCCTGTCGAGTTTAATCTTGATGGTCTTTCTTCTTATTTTGCCAAATAAAAACAGTTTCAACAAGTTTTGCTACAGAAGAGGTTTGAGGCGGTCGCTAGTTAGGTGGAATTTCAAGAAACAGGCGTGTTGACCTGAGGGTCTAGATAATCAGTGTTTTATGTATTGTGTAATTTATATTATTTCATTCACAGATTTTGAATTAAAGGTTGCTCCACCAATGGCTTTTGCGCTATTGTTTCATTGATTTTCATCATCAAAACTGAAACCTTAGACTCTGCTCTGTGTGCGATGAAAGTTTTAACGTGTAACCAGGTAAAAAAAAAGATTCATGCAAAAAGATAAAGCAATACTTTTTTTTTCAAAAATGATCTACAAATATTTTATTCATTGTTCAGCCAAAATTTTTGAGAACTCAAGCTTACATGGCGGTGCTGCTCGCAATCCAGACTAGTTAGATAAAAGTAATTAATCTTTATTATTGTGCTATCCCTTAAAAAGTTTAATATTTCAACTGCTTATCTTAAAAAGCAATTGAAAGAGAGCATTTTGGTGTAAATTTGGTTGTTTCTTTGTCTTCAGTGAGAGCTTGGAGGAGGGGGGGATTTACTAAAGCTGATACTTTCATAATAACAGTGTAGACCAATCAATTTCACATTTTGATGTGTTTTTAAAGTTTTTGTACCACCTCCCCTTAAAAAAATACCCCCCCCCAAGAAGAAGCACTGGATATCGCCTTGGGAATTATGTGTCAATTTATACCTCCACCCTCCCCTCGTCTCTCCCTTAGAATTAATTCTGTATTTATATGAAAGCTCAATGAGGATTAGGATGCTTTGGCATGAAAATGCACCCTTTGAGGCATCTCCTTCTCTCCCTATCTACAAAACAATCAGAGAATTCCATTGTATTGTTTTAAAGCCCTTATATGTATATGTTTGAAATTGTAAACCAATAGGGCATTTACCTAAGACGGTGAAATTTGTTTAGACCTTAAACATACTCCATATAGGAGTGGGACTACCCCTTCCTCGTCCCATCTCCGCTTCATGGTCGTAGAAACTTCGCAGGATGCTCATTCAATCAGAAAATGAGAGTTCTGTTCCTTTTTTTATAAGTCGTAAGTGACCAGAGACCGATCAGCCGTGGGAGGTATTCCGTGTTTTTTTCCGAGGGAGGGGGGTAAGCAATTTGCCCCAGTTTGGATATGGTCACTTTCTTTATTCGCTAGCGTTTGTACCGACTGACGCAGAAAACAAAACGAGCCCTTTTCAATGCTTAAATTGTAATTGAGGCATTATAAAAAAAAAAGAAAAAATCACAACTGATTAATAATCCTCTAAACTGCACTGTCAAGTCTATGATTTCTGACAACGTGATTGGGATCAAAACGTGTCCCTTAAGATTGATCAACCAAGGAATCGTTAATTCCTTGCAGGAAAGCAGTCCAAAATATTGTGCATTCTAATCCTACTGACCTAGTAATAAATCTGGATCATGAAATCTATGCCAACAAGAGAAATGATGTAATAAATAATAATGATATTCAGAAAATTGGCAGAAGTGACGCTAAGGTTATTCATCTAGATATGTTTTAAATAGTGATTGCAGGTTAAGTAATTATAAGTATGCCCATATTTGCAACTTTTATCTTTATAGCCGTCGTAAAAATTCCTTACTCATTGTTTACAGTTTGTTATCACGAACTGCTTGACAAGTCAGCTCTTTCATGAGCAGCTGGTGAACTCGTTCAGTGCTCTCGCTCTCTCAGATGCTTGTGAAACCGTTCTGGAAAAAGTTAAGATAGGTTGTAAACTAGCCACATTTACTTATATTGTCATGTGGACAAGCTGTTTTAGTAGAATATTGCAGTGGATATAGGGAAGTTAGCCTTAACAGCAGTCGATATCACGTGGTTTGCGCATGCCAGGTACTGGCATGAACTCACCTACTCGGCTTTTTACAAGCAAGTTTGTTAGCTTATAAACACGCCTCGCGTACTTCAGGCTTTATATAGAAGCAAATCCTTTGATTATTTTCTAATACATCGGTTATGGTAGAATCTGCGCTGTACTTTGGCATACACTTTTTCTAACTTAGGATTTACACTTTATTTGTAGCAATAAAAATAGCCCTTAATAAATGATTTCACTTACGATTTAACTTTGTAGAGTATCAATCTTAAACTGGCTTTTGGTTCTTCTCAGAAGAGCCACTTAATGCTTTCGTTGCTGTGTTGCTTCCTTTTATTGTACAAAAATGGACTTGTTTCTTTTACTGATAACATTACCCTGTTAGCTCTGCATGATCTGAAATTGAACTAGTTTCCAATGTCTGTGACGTCTTTGAAGGTGCTTGTCAGTTGTTGGGACACTAGTCGAACAATCTGATTTTCCCTATAGATTTAAACAGTCGTAAAAATTTAGTTGTAATCAACTCATTATTAGAACCTATCACTCACCCAGATACTCAAAAAGTCACACAAATCTAGTTGTAATCTACTCACCATTAGAATCTATCACTCGCACAGATATTCAAAAACTCGCACAAATTTAGTTGAAATCCACTCAACAATAGGACCTGTCACTCGCCTAGAGATTCGTTCTTCATCTCATTAGGAGCTAAACTAGATAAAAGCTAAATGTATTAACTCTATTCCCCGTAATTAATCTAATAAATCCCAGAAATTACGGTGAATTGTGAAAAAACAGAAATTTGTTTTGTTGCTTTACACTATAATTCACTTAGATGTTTCTTATTTTTAGACCGCTTTTAAGTTTTCTAACTCGGATGTTTTTTATATTTCGACCACTTTTAAGTTTTTCCTATTATCCTCATTTGGTGTACCAGATGCCTGAATAAGCGACTAATTTCCTAATAGAGTCAAACCATTCTATGGTTGATTCTACGTTTAAAATCCAAAAGATATGTACTCTTTCTTGTTTATTATTAATTTTTGATTTTTTTTTTCATGGATTTATTTCAAATGTTATTACACTTCTTTTCCGAAATTCATTGAGTGAACCCTTGAAACAGTGTGTGACAAAAAACTGCTAGTAAGAAGCGGGTCGTGCTTGTATTACTCGTTTGGCTTGAACAGGGTAAAAATGCTATAGAAGTTAAATCATGAGAACTGTTAAAAGGATATTATATAGCCTCACAGTCTTGCTGAACTAAATTTTTGGAATAAAAAAGCTAGTGATTGAGATCCCTTGTATTTCCCTGATCGTATGAGAGATGCGAGAGTGAGTTTTTGTTTTCCAGAGATGTGGATGTATTAAAAGGGCTGCTGTTGAAGGGAATTAATTTAAAAAACTTTTTCCACAAGACAAGTTTTTTAATGAAAAGTAAAGAGCTCTATTAAGCCAATAATGAGCAAAATTAAATCAAATAATCTTCCAAGCGTAAAACTACCACAAATCACTATCAATAAATAAATGAAACTCAAACCGAATAAAAATTACAATAAATAGCCGAGTCAAGCCCAGACCAGCTAAAATGGACATGAGTAGGGCTGATAACCCGCTTGCCTTCTCAAGACCAGAACACCATTTGCGCCTTATTAAAAAAAAAAAAAAAATCAACAAACAAATGATTGTGGATTATCAGTTCAATTGACATAACATATATTGACATTTGTTCCTTAAGGTTTTGATAATTTTTATTTATGAAAGTAAGAAAGGTGAAAATATATCAAATGTATTTTATTTTCAGTAAAACACAAATTGTGTTCTGGTCTTGAAAAGGCATGGGGGTTATCAGCCCTACTCATACTTATTTTTGCTGGTTTGGGTTTGACTCGGCTATTTATTGTAATTTCTTTTCGTTTTGAATTTCATTTATTTATTAATAGTCATTTGGGGAAGTTTTACGCTTGGAAGATTATTTTACTGAGGGTGGTTAGTTACCCTCCAATCACTTTCGACTATTAAAAGGGCACTGGCCCTTTTCATTTTCCAATCATATGAACCGTTTTCGATGTTTCTACGACAACAAATGGCCATCTCAAAGTTTCCATCAGGATCTGTTTCGGGAAAATACGAGGTGTGGGGGTTATCTACCCTCCGATCACTCTGAGTCTTAAAAAATACACTAGAATTTTGATTACCAATCCAATAAGCCCCTCCGAAATTGTTGCCCTACAATCACTTTCGACTGTTAAAATGGGCACAGGTCATTTCAGTTTCCAATCGAATCAGCTGTTTTCGAAGTTTTTGCGACAACAAATGGCCATCTTAAAATTTATATTACATACATGTCGGGAAAATATGAGGTGTAGGGGATATCCACCCTCTAATCTCTCTGAATCTTAAAAAGGGCACTAGAAGTTCTGATTACCAATCAAATGAGCTCCCTCCAAAGTTTATACGATAGTACTTTCTATATATATATATATATATATATATATATATATATATATATATATATATATATATATATATATATATATATATATATATATATATATATATATATATATATGCCTCCAGGGCATAACTTACAACCCATGCCCTGAGGGTTGTGGCGGGAGGGCGGTGTTGTCATCCTCAAAGACATAATATACGGGCCTTTAAATTATGTTTAATATTATGTTTAATAAAATGGCTATCTCACAATTTTGATTGGATGTGTCTGAGGAAATGGGGGACTTGGGGTTAGTTACCCTCCAATCACTTTCGACTATTAAAAAGGGCAATGGCTTTTTCAATTTCCAATCGAATGAGCTGTTTTCGAGGTTTCCACGACAACAAATGGTCATATTAAAATTTCTATCACATACATTTCGGGAAAATATGAGCTGTGGAGATATCCAACCTTTGATCTCTCTGAATCTTAAAAAATACTCTAGAACTTCTGATTACCAATCAAATGAGCCCCCTACGAAATTAACACGATCACCCTTTCTATATGTACCTTATGTACCCCCAAGTTATAACTTACAACCCTTGCCCTAAGGGCTCCGGGGCATTGTCACCCTCAAAAACATTGTTTCTGGGCCTTCCAATTACGTTGAACAAAATGGCTATCTCGAAATTCTGATTGGATGTGTTTGGAGAAATGGTGGGTATGGGAGGGGGCTAGTTGCCTTCCAACCACTTACGATTATTAAAAGTGGCACTATCCCTTTCAATTTCCAATCAAATGAACTCTTTTCGAAGTTTCTAAGACAATAATTGGTCATCTCAAAATTTCTATTTGATAAATTTCGGAAAAATACGAGGTGTGCGGGGGGTGTCCACCCTCCAAACACTCTGAATCTTAAAAATGGCACTGGAGCTTCTGATTTCCAATCCAATTAGCCTCTTCCAAAATTTATATGACCCCATTTCCTATGTATACCACTAGGGCTTAGCTTACAACCCTTGCCCAGAGAACTGGGGGGGGGGAGAGGTTGTCATCCTTAAAGAAATAATTTCCCTGTGCTTCACTTGCGCTGATAAAATATCTAAAAATTTTGATTTGATGTGTTTGGGGAAGTGTTGGGCGTGGGAGGGGGGTTAGTTACCCTCCAATCACTTTTAGACTATTAAAAAGGGCACTAACTTCTTCAATTTCCATTCGAAGGAGCCCTTCTCAAAGTTTCTATTACAATTCTCTCGATACGAAGTGCCCTGGTCTAAACAAATTATACATTGTGCCCACATCGCTCTTTACTTAGGCAGCGCTATTGCGCTGCCTATGAACCAATGAGAAATGTCTCCTTAGAGGATGGTGAATCCTCTATAATGGCAGCTTTTTCAATTCTGTCGTCCTTATGGTTACTGATAATGCTGAAGATTCAGTAGATCTTTGTTTAACATCTTAAAAAGTGATTCAATTTAATAAATGCAATGCATGATGAACTTGCCTGAGCAAGACTTACTTGAGAGGTCTGATAAGTTGGTCTGGGTTACCCATTAGTAACTTCGGCCGGTCGCACATCTGTTCTGACCAGGTTATATAACTAAGATTTTCCTGGCTCAGTAATAGTATTCTTCGTTTGTTTTATTTCTAGCATTTTTTTAGCATTATTTCTAGCATGAAAATGCTAGAAATTATAAAAAAATAATAGATAATACTAGAAAACTGTAAAGCATGCAATCTTTTCCCACTTGCATCTTCACCCTCTCAGAAACTGACTTTCAGCACTGCTTATTCTTGGGATGACTAGTTGAGACTTATTTTTATGTTGAGTTAAGGCCCGGCGAAACATCTTTTTTCTTTTACTTACATCCTAAAGAGCTGACTGGAGGAAAAGTTCGAAAAAAGGAAACTTAACCTGGCGGATCAGCAGCAGCAACACTTAAGTAGGGGAAAATGCATTAGAGCAAATCGATTCCCCCATTTTAGAACAAAATTGAAAAGAAAATCAAAAGGTGAGCTTTATCAAATTGAACAGTTAGTTGGGATGGTTTAAAAGCTATTATTACAGAAGGTATTTTGTTACTTGCATAATTTTTTTCCGGTCTAACGGTCTTTGAACTATAAAATGGGAAATATAAAATCGACTAAGTTAATAAACATTTGCAAAAAGCAAACACAAAAGTCGTGTCTGCAATCAACAGGTCTTGCTGAGAAAGTCTTGTCGCTGTTCACTGACAACTTTACATTACAGCTTGCAAATTTCGTATTCGTATATAAGCAAAGAAAATCTTTAGACTGCAGTTGATTTTTGTTTTGTATTTGGGAAACTTTCAACAAAATGTGGGCAATTCTACTGACCGTTTTCTTGGGAAGTATTTTAAGTTCTACAGGTACCTTCTAGTGCTTTTAATGTTCCGGCTTCTTGATTCAAAAGAAACGAATCTAGATTTTTCAAGAAAAGAAATATTAAGGTTGAGACTATTGCCCCAAAATAAACACAATGGAAAAATAAGCTAAATTTATTTGCTGAGTTTTTTCTGGGTCTCAAGATACTAAAGATTTTCCAAAAGTGTTTCATTTGCTTTCTGTTTGCTCTTTTTTTACTATTTATACTTTTAACTATTTTTCCCTTTTTTACTATTTGGAAGACGTTGCTCTCATTAGAAACTCCTTTTGTAGCATCTTCAGGAATTATTTTCAGGTCCCAATGGATTTAGCAATAAACCATGAATTCGAATCTCATTTGCATGAATAAAGGGGTATTGCAACAAGTATTTCGGTGTACGCCAGAGTCTGGAGGCATGCAGTCATACCTAAAATTAGATAAAGAATTGGAGGAACAGAGTTAGTAGAAGTAGGGGTAAAACGTTTTTGTTCAAGCCTGTTGCAGAAGCTGTTTAAATCCTATATAAATTATCGATAAACTGCATATTGATCTTCCTGGTTATGGGGGACGCAAGTCCACGCGATGGCAGATTCGATCCTAAACGTATATTAAATAAAAAAAAACCTATTTTTTTCATATAAAAGTAAGGAGTAACATAAAAATTTAAAACGTGCAGAAATTATTACGTATATGAGGGGTTCGCGCCTCGTAAATACCTCGCTATTTCCTCTAAAGTTAGGAATTTTGTTCCACTTCCTTAAGAATGACCCCTGAATCACAAAGGGTTCAATTAAAATAAGTAGGTCTTATGAAAGTACTAAAAAGAATCTTACACGAAGAGCATGGTATTAAAGAGGGGGCAACCCCCTCATATACGTAATAATTTCCATTCGTTTTAAGTTTTAATGTTGCTCCTTACTTTCAGATGAAAAAACTTGTTTTCTTTATTTAAAAAAATAACAACAATTTTTTCAACTTAAACTAAGGAGCAACATTAAAACTTAAAACGAACAGAAATTACTATGTATATGAAGGGGGCTTTCGCCTCCTCAACATCTCGCTCTTCACCTTAAAGTTTCTTGGTACTTTAAATTATTCTAATTAAACGACCTTCGTGTTTCAGGAATCGTTTTTAAAGAATTGGAACAAAATAAACTTGGATGGGGCAACCTCCCTCATATACGTAATAATTTCTGTTCGTTTTAAGTTTTAATGTTGCTCCTTACTTACAGTTGAAAAAACTTGTTTTTTAATTTAATTTCTGATCATTGTTCAAATAATACTAGGGTATCTGGCTTCACCTCCGTGGAAAATCCCCCTCTTCATGGAAATATCCTCCGGAAAATTCAATCCTGCTGAGAATTTACCCTGGAAAATCACCCTTAACGATCTTCACGCGTAAAATTGAGTTGATAAAGAGAAAGCAAGGGATAAAGAAATTTAGTATGAAAATTCTGGCAAATTCCTCCAGTATAAAGTTTCCACTGAAAAGTTAACCCCCTGGAAACTTCCTTTTCCTTGGAAAATTTTTCCCGTGCAAAATCCCCCAAGCACAAAATTCACCTTCCCCCCCCCCCGAAAAATTTATGCATACCTCACAATACACTACGTACAAATACATACCATGCGTAAATACTGGGCAAATTTTTAAAATTAGAGACCTTTCCCCAGACGGTGTGGGGGGTCTTGTTATCTCCAAAGACATAGTTATTGGGCCTTTCAACTATGCTGAAAAAAAATAGCTATACCAAAATTTTGATCAGACGATTTGGGAAAAAAGTGGCGTCAAGAGGGAGCCTAGTTGCCCTCCAGTGTATTTGGTCACTTAAAAAGTGCACTAGGAATAGTCATTTCCGTCCGATCTGGCCATCTCCCGACGGGACTCACTGGGTCAATATGATCCCCCATAGGAAAAAAAATAAACAGGCATCTGTGATCTTTCTTCTGGCAAGAAAAATACAAAATTCCACATTTTTGCAGATAGGATTTTGAAACCTCTACAATAGGGTTATCTGATACGCCAAATCGGGTGATGGGTTTTTCATTAAGATTCTATGACTTTTAGGGGGTGTTTCCTCCTTTTTTAGAAAATATGGCAAATTTGCTCGGCTAGTAACCTTTGATGCGCAATACTAAAATTAATGAAAATTATATATTTGAAATCAGCATAAAAATTCTTTTCTATTAGTATATCTATTCGTATCAAAATTCTGTTTCCTAGTGTTTCGGGTACTATTGAGCCGGGTCGCTTTTTGCTTACAGTTCGTTGCAACGAAATGTTTGACAGATTTATAATAAAAAACAGACACAGCAGAATATAATGTTATCATTGCCTTAAACGCTCGAAGCGATAAATCGTCCGCTCTCGCAGAATTTGATTTCAAAAGATTTTTTTTTATATAAGATAAAGATGAAACAATTTTTTTTTTTCCAACTGAAATGAAGGAGTGACATCAAAACTTGTAACGAATAAGACTTATTCTGTATGTGAGGTGGGTTACCACTTCCTCAACCCTGGCTGTTTAGGTAAAAGTCTTTTTTCTTTCCCCCTTTTTTTGAAAATAAGGCAAATATTCTCAGGCTCGTAACCTATGACCGGTAAGAATGAACCTGGATGAAACTTACTTAATCAACATAAAAATTTGATTCTTTTGATGTATCTGTTTATATCAAAATTCCGTGTTTTAGAGTTTCAGTTACTACTGAACTGGATCGCTCCTTACTTACACTTCCTTACCACGATCTGACTGAAAGTCATATCATATTACTTTAGTTAGACTAGGCGTGAATAAAGGCGCAAAGGGGCGATGCCCCTCTTCTTATTGCAAAGACAAATTTTCCGATTTTTTTTTTATTTTCATGTAACCACACTGATTTGGTTCATATTTTGTAAAATAGTATGCGGTGATGTGTAATGGTGCGTCACCTATTATGGAAAAGGAACAGCGGGTAATTTTTGAGGCGGGGAAAGCTGGATGAAGGCTCAACAAGAGGATTTAAATGCAATCTCACTGACTCTTGATATAAATATAGAATGAGCTTTGGGGAAGGGAGGGGAGCGTAGAAATTTACATATAATCCTTTTTTATTCCAACAGTAGTTTTTGTCTACGTCTTTATCATTGGTATTGTGAGGTTGGACAGGGAGGGAGTCTAATAGCTCTCCTTCCATGGCAAAAATCATTTTGTATGTACCACTAAAGTATTTCAAGAATGATAGAGTTTAGTAATGAGCAGTTGCTTTAGAGAAATACAATTTTCAGTCAATCATTTTACAAAAGGTCAGTAAATAAACATTTGCAATCACCCATTAACTATGTTGAATGCACTTATAAATGAATCCTAAGTAACAATATATAACATAATATATATTTTCTATTTGAAATGTTTTCTGGTTGATATAAGATTTTCTGTAGCTTTTTACTTTCATTAGAAAAAAAACTTTTATTGATTTAATTCCGATGAAAAACTGATTTTATATATATATGTATATATATATGTATATATATATATATATATATATATATATATATATATATATATATATATATATATATATATATATATATATGCTGTTATTGAAGCTCCTGTTTTATAGAGTTTTGGTTACGAAGCCGTCTATTTCAGGTGACACACTTCCACAAGACTCAATAATTTTTGATGATTATTCATCTATAGCCGCAAATTTTCAAGAGATTCCACAAGTCAGTGCGGCTTCGCAAGATATTGATGAAGAAGAAGCATCAAATAGATTATTTTTCAGGCGCCATGGCTATGGATACGGTGGAGGATATGGTTATGGAGGAGGTAATTTTAACAGTTTCTGTATGGCCAGCATTACTGATTACTAAAGCCTACCATCTAGCAAAAGTTCATGCCTTAATTTTAGTAAGAGGAAAATTAGCAAAAGGGTAGAGAACTCATGATCAGTCTAATATCCTGAGGGAAAAAACAAGGAATAAAAATGACAAAAACTAATTACTCATCTTGGCATCAAAATTGGCTAATATGTGGTTCAGACTCTATAGCCAGACCTTTCTAAAACAATGTTGATACTAGCCCTGTCTCCAAATAAAGGAGGGAACGGTATATGCAATCCTAGTATGTTGGGGAAGGCTACTTGCACTTAAAGCAGTACATATGGTATTCAGCTCTTGCCGGTAGATGGTTTATGCTTGTTTATTCAGTGTATATTTTGTAGAGACTTCGAGCTACCGTTTTATCGACTTATTTCCATGACAACAAAACTAACAATGGACTCTTATTTTTCCATGAGATTTATTAAAAAAAAAAAAAGTTTATAAGAGAGAATGCAGTGGCGGTGACTAAGTAATGAGTGATGTGTCATCAGCATATTTCTTTTCAATAATTAGTTTAGTCCATTGAGCTTATCGTACTAAAGAAATCGTCAAATTTGAAAGTGGTTTCATTTGATCGGAAATTATAAGTTTGGTGGCTAATTAAGGGTTAAATAGGATTGACTGCTACCACTTCTTTTTCTGTTCCCCCTTTTCGCCCCAGGACACCCTCATAGTCAGTCGTGTATCAGACCAAATTGTTGAAATAACCATTAATATAAAATAATTGTTAAGTCCATAAAATGTATCTTTACGTGATAAAACCTACACAGATCCAAGAAACGGGGCCCCAAATTATGAAATTGGATCATTCTTCCCGTGTATATTATGGTATGAAGAGTAGAAATGTCACACCATGTTAAACCTACACTGTGCAACAAATCTGATCTGCATTACTGGAGGTATGGCTATGGCCCACCATCATGCACCCGCCATCTACTCCCAGTCCTATACCAGCTTTTAAGGCAGAAGGGATGGTGTTATGCAACCCTCCTGGTGCATACAAACCATCCTGGCTGATATGCACCTTGTTTGAATTGTACACGGCCTATGACCCGCTATGACTTGTTCAGTGCAATAACGAATTAAATCTTGACTGGAGGCAAAAACGATTTAGGTCTGCAATATCTAAACCTTGGTTTGTGAGTGGAGGACTTCAGGTCTCCCAAAGTAATCTTTTAGGAATAGACAAGGAACAGATGCTATTCCAAAAACACCTTAAGCCGTGTATGTCAATCAGATCTGGACACTCTTTACGTTTTACTGTGTCCTGAGGTGGAAGATATGTGACTGGAAAGCCAAAATACGACAATAGAGCCTCCAATGTCCACCAGCCCTCCATTTCTATCAGTAAGGTGCTTGAACTTGACATCATTGAACAAAAACATTATGTTTAAGTTTCACACAAAGGAGACAGAGAGGCAACTCGCTACGTCTCTTTGAACAAAATTAAATTAAAAAAAACAAGTTTTTTAAATGAAAGTAAGGAGCGACATTAAAATTTAAAACGAACAGAAATTACTCCGTATATGAAAGGAGCTTTTCCTTCTCAACGCCCCGCTCTTTACGCTAAAGTTTGACTTTTTCTCTTAACTCTACATTTTAAAACAGTAAAAAACTTTAGCGTAAAGAGCGGGGCGTTGAGAAGGAAAATCCCCTTTCATATACGGAGTAGTTTCTGTTCGTTTTAAGTTTTAATGTCGCTCCTTACTTCTATTTAAAAAACTTGTTTTTTTTATTTAATTTCTGAACGTTTTTGAATCAATGCATGTTTTGATTTTGGCTCTCCGCAGAGGAATAATTAAAACGAAATTCGTATATTTTTTTTTTGGCTAATTGGTTTTCTCATAATTTTGATTGAATGATTTTGAGAAAAAAAGAGCGGGGGAGAAAGCCTAGTTGCCCTCCGAGTTTCGGTTAATTAAAAAGGCAACTAGAACTTTTAATTTTTTTACGAATCTTTTTATAAGTAAAAGACATACGTAACTTATAAATTAGCTTACGTAAAGAACTTTTGTATTCTCATGTTTTTATTACACATATGAGAGGGTTCGCCCCCTCGTCAGTACCTCTCTCTTTACACTAAATCTTAAATTCTGGCCCAATTCATTAAGAATGACCCCTGAATCACAAAAGCCGCAGAATAAATAGTTGAAATTACCAAAAATACTTTAGCGTAAAGAGCGAGGTATTAGGAGGAGGTGAGCCCCTCATATGGGTAATAATTTCTGTTCGTTTTAAGTTTTAATGCTGCTGCTTACTTCCAGCTGAAAAAAAACTTTTTCATATTTATTTTTTCATTGTTTTTTTTTAAGTAATGCTAGTAAATCCTGCGCTCCCTTCATGGAAATTTTCTTCCCCCATGACAAATTCCTCGATGGAAAGCTCCCCCAGCATATCCCCCTCTTCTCAACCCCTGCCTCCAACCAAAAAAATCCTCCTGAAAACGCCTGTACACTTCCCAATAACCATTACTATATGTAAGCACTGGTCAAAGTTTTGAACTTGTAACCCCTCCCACGGGGACTGTGGGGGAGTAAGTCGTCCCCAAAGACATAGTTATAAGGTTTTTCGACTACGCTGAATAAAATGGCTATCTCAGAATATTGATCCGTTGACTTTGGGAAAATAATTAGCGTGGGAGGGGGCCTAGGTGCCCTCCAATTTTTTTGGTCACTTAAAAAGGGCACTAGAACTTTTCATTTCCGTTAGAATGAACCCTCCTGCAACATTCTAGGACAACTTGGCTTAAACGATCGCCCCTGGGAAAAAAAACAACAAAAAAACAAACAAACAAATAAACACGTATCCGTGATCTGCCTTCTGGCAAAAAATATAAAATTCCACATTTTTGTAGATAGGAGCTTGAAACTTCTACAGTATGGTTCTCTGATACGCTGAATCTGATGGTGTGATTTTAGTTAAGATTCTATGACTTTTACGGGGTGTTTCCGCCTATTTTCTAAAATAACGCAAGTTTTCTCAGGCTCGTAACTTTTGATGGGTAGGCTAAGACTAAACTTGATGAAACTTATATTTATATTCAGCATTAAAATGCGATTCTTTTGATGTAGCTATTGGTACCAAAATTCCATTTTTTAGAGTTTTGGTTACTATTGAGCCGGGTCGCTCCTAACTACAGTTCGTTACCACGAACTGTTTGAAAAAAGGAAAAAGAAATTATACATCAATAGTTCTCGCGGAGTACGGAGGAAAGCAAAAGGATAAAAAGCAACAAAAAACATCGACTCTTGGAGATAGGGATGGGATTTACAAAATAAATTATAAATAAATCAATAATACATTCAATCCCCGCTACTGTCGGCAGAAACGACTGTCACTTTCAATATCTTTTTATGTGTATTGAGTGATGGTAAATTTCTAACTAAATCAAATAGATTATATTTATTTACAATCTGGGAAAGTTGATATCTTAAACCAAGTCTTGATCCCTCATTTTTAACAAACAGAAAAATAAACTTATTTCTTGCTTTTGATAAATGGCTATGCTTATTTTCAATGAAAATATTCATGCTATTGGAAAAATAATCTATAAGTTTTAAAAATGTTATGCCCAAATTAAGAATAAAAACTTGTTGTGGATCAAGAATAGTAAGAAATAAAAAAGATGTGTTAGTTTCAAATAATTTTTGTAAGTCAATGTAGGCTTGCTGGAAACTTACTTCACCCAGAATCATGTAGTCATCTGTTATCTGAGGAATTGGAGGAAAAAAGTGACAATGCATTTCCTACAGCGCAAGCAGCCCCTCAACACCCTCCCTCTTTTCGATATCGCTATAAATTTATAGTAGACAGTTATACATTTGGCAATTTGTTTAGACCGGGTTCATGCAAAGATGTTCAACCTGCATGATTAGAGGTACAAACTGGGTCTGTGACCCCCTCGACACCCCTGCATCTCTACAAAATCTAGATATGTTCTGAATTGATGTAAATGTGTTGGAGAACCGAGCTGTATAATTTTTGTCACCAGTTGCGAAACAATTTAAGTTCTAACACTTAAAAAGGGGAAGTAATTGTGGCTTGAGTCGGGAGTCACCCCATATACAGGGTGGGAATGTTACCCCGTGGTTTGAACAAAATACAAAAGTATTTTCTACCTGTATCATTTAAATCCAAAGTAACAGGGGATCGTGGCCCCTGCAACATTCTCCGACTAACCACAGGCTATTTAGCAGTAAGGTAGTCAGTCTTGCAGTACCGTCTTTAAGCGGATACCTTGCAAGTATTTCCAATCTGTAAGACTACGAGAAATGTGAGTCAGTGCTTCCTCCAATACCAATAGCCCCTGCAGTGACCCTACCATTACCTTCTGCAAGGTTTTAATAGAAGTTATGCATTTTGCACAGTGTTTAAAGTTGATTAATACAATGATTCTCAGTACGTATGATTAGAGGCATGAAGTTTGTTCATGGCCTTTTAAAGCCCCACAAAACAACAAGTTATCCATACCTTAAAACGATGGGATAGGGTGATGATACCTTGTAGAGATTACACTCTTTCTCTAAAATTTGCAAGAAGTGCTTCGCTGAGAGTTTTAAATCGCTCACCTATTCCACTCAAGCCTGAAACTTACGGAAAAAGAACCTTGGAACAAAGAGAGCTAGAGGATGCATTTGAAAGCCTTAAAACTCTTAAAACCCATCTACTTTCTATCTGAAAATAGATGGGACATGAATTATGCTGGGCACAGAGACTCATTAAGGCAGACTCCTCCCAAGAAATTATAGATTACTAACCACTGGTTTTTGGGTTTAGCTCAGAAGGATTCAAAACTCTTATTTAATTAGAAATACGTTCACAGCTTTACGTACAAGATGTCGTGCAAATCTTGTGGGAACATAATGGCAACTAGAATACAACTGCTTTTGCATATTTGTAAGAGGTTTACAGATGAATTCAAGTTCTGTTTTGTTCCTTTTACATAATGTTCTGTCTATCTGTCATGCAATTACGTAATGCCCTCTTTGAAAATATCCGTTCAAGGAGTTTATACCCTCGGAAAATACACCCTCTCACGGAAAATAGCCCCCAGAAAATACCCCAAAGACAAAATAGCCCCATGCGGAGAATGTCCCCCCCCCCGTAAAAATGCCTCTTCGTGGAAAATACCCCTGTGGAGTATAATCACCCACAAGGAAATTATTCCCAAAAATTTTCTCCTCACTGCAAATTCCCCCGCGACAGTCCCCCCTTCATAAAAATCCCCAGCGTAAAAATTATGTATTTTTCCCAACGGGGGGGGGGATACAAAAGAAACTTTAAAGAACGCATCACAATGGGAAATTGATATCGACTCCCTTATGATTTCTGAGAATATTTCTGGTCTACGCCGTTATGATGAAAGTAAAGAATATCATTAAGCCCAAAAGTGAGCAGAGTTTATCCCATATAGGAGGGGGACCGCACCTTCATCCATAGATCCTCCTCATGGTCGCAGAAACTTTGAAGGGTACTCATTAGATCAGAAATTGAGAGTTCTAGTCCTTTTCTTTTAAGTCAAAAGTGATTGGAGACATACCGGCCACGAGGGAGGGGGTATTTTCCTACGGGGTATTTTTATAAGGGTGAGGATGTTTCTGTAGGGGGTATTTTATGTGGGAGGGTATTTTTTTTTTTTTGGGGGGGGGGGGTTGGTTATAAGTCAACCAAAAACATGTGACAAGAAAGAATAGGAGCATAAATTCAAAGCATATATTATACTTTCATGGAAACAATCCGTCAAAATATATTTAAATATTTTTACACACAGCTTATCAATTTAATTAATAATTATTTTAGGTTACTATCATCGTCCAATTGTTCCAGCATTACCAACATACCCATCTTATGGACACAGACCTGGATATGGAGGTGGATTTATCATTGGAGGCTTCCGTGGACGTCGTTAGGCCTGCAAGTTTTATAATCCATTAACATTATTTTTTGCAAATATATTAAAATAAAATATTATCTATAATTTTATCTATTAAGTATTTTTAGCTTTAGCATATTTGTGAATCCCCATTATTCATAACTTTCCAAATACTGTCCTGCTATTAGCCCTTTAAGAAGAAGTCCTGCTCAGCCATATGCACTCAAACCTTGTTAGAGAATAAAATAAGTGTTGTATCTTATCCGAGGTAGTATCATTATTACCAAAACAATTACTCACATACATCTGAAGAATTCTTTCTTTTTTTAATTGTTTTGGTTTTGTGTTTCTTCTTGTAAGATTTTTCTTTTTCTATAATATATTTTCAGAGCCGCATTTATAAAAGGAAGAAAAAGAAATCAATAACAGTGGTTAAAAATATATTTCAGCACCTCTAGCTCTAAGACTGCTGCAGTTTTGTGCAAGAAACTAAGTGTTACTGGAACAAAATTTAACGCCCTCCCCCTTAAAACAAGAATAATGAAAAAAATTTCTCACATTTAGAATTTTTCAATTTGCTTCCTGTAATCAACTTGATTACATCCATTTTCAATATTTAAAGTATTTATAATTTAATTTCGTCAATATTTCAATATATCAATTGAGCCGCACAATGTACACTTCCCAATTAAATAGAAAAAAAATTATTAAAAAAAATTAAGGAGAAAGATTAAAACTTAAAACTTAGAAAGATATTTGTACATAAGTAGGACTGTCCCTTCTTAATCCCTCGTTTCTTATGTTCAGTTTATTAGAGCTTTAAAAAAGCTTCTTATTTCAATCCAGGTGCTTATGTGTTTCAGCAATGTTAAAAAATTAGGATAAAAAGCCAAACTTAAAAATATAAAGTGAGTAGCATAGAAAGTGAGGGGTATATAAGGGGTAACCCTCCTCATATACGAATATATACTGTCGTTTTAAGTCCAATATTACTCCTTAATTTTAGCTAAAAAAATTTGTTTTTACCATTAAATTTCTGATCCCCAATAATTTGGAAAAAATTATTATATTGCCCCTACCCTTGAGTATCTGGATATGGACCCTTGTTCCCCCCCCCCTCTTGCCCCCTGCTCTGGGAGCCGCATTCTTGACTTCAGTTGCCATATTCACAACATTACCGACTAGATTTAGTCTTTGGCTGGTACTGAAAACCACGGCTTTTTAAACTTTATTCGCAGAATAGCTTGAATGCTACCTTCATTGCCTGTCAATGTACTGTATCCATCGAATCCCGGACCAACATATTTTTGAGGTAAATCAAGGATGAATAATATTCTCCGGTTGAGTAAATCAATGAATACTCCTTCTGTTAGTTCATTTCCTCTTGGAAGTAAGTCATCAATATTGCAGAAAATAATTACAGAACTGATTGATCCAATTATTTCTCTATTTTAAGTAATCGTCCTTCGATAAAAATTTTGCAACCGCGTATCTAATGGAACAGTTTCCAAGAAGGTTATACTGGCAGTAGTTGCTGTAGCAGAAATTTCAAAATTCATGTCAGCTAAAGGTGAAATTCTTTAAATTTTGGCGAAAAGCAATTTTATCTAATATAAGCTGTACAAAGCATCATAATAATATCTATTATAAATTGGACCGATAAGCCGGAATATATTATGGAAGTTTGGCAGAGAGGTTACAATATCTAGCGCAAGTAAGACCAAGAAGAGGTAATATCCAGTGTAAGTTGGGTTTCCTAGGGGGAGGGATAGCAGCCCCTGCTGAGTCTATTTGTTGAACAAGCTCATTTGAGAAACTTTTGAAAAATGTGATTTAATTAGACTATACTGGGTACTTTTTTAATGTCCAACCCCACTCAAGAATTTTCAAACAGTTCGTGGTAACGAACTGTATTGAATTTTGATATCAATAGCTACACCAAAAGAATTGCATTTTAATGCTAATTTTAAATATATAAGTTTCATCAAGTTTAGTCTTACCCATGAAAAGTTACGAGCCTGAGAAAATTTGCCTTATTTAAGAAAATAGGGGGAAACACCCCCTAAAAGTCATATAATCTTAACGAAAATCACACCATCAGATTCAGCGTATCAGAGAACCCTACTGTAGAAGTTTCAAGCTCCTATCTACAAAAATGTGGAATTTTGTATTTTTTGCCAGAAGACAAATCACGGTTGCGTGTTTATTTTTTTTTTTTTTTTTTTTCCCAGGGGTCATCGTATCGACCAAGTGGTCCTAGAATGTCGCAAGAGGGCTCATTCTAACGGAAATGAAAAGTTCGAGTGCCCTTTTTAAATAACCAAAAAAATTGGAGGGCATCTAGGCCCCCTCCCACGCTCATTTTTTCCCAATGTCAACGGATCAAAATTTTGAGATAGCCATTTTGTTCAGCATAGTCGAAAACCATAATAACTATGTATTTGGGGATGATTTACTCCCCCGAAATCCCTCGGGGAGGGGCTGCAAGTTACAAACTTTGACCAGTGTTTACATATGGTAATGGTTATTGGGAAGTGTACAGACGTTTTCAGGGGGATTTTATTTTGTTTGGGGGGCGGGGCTGAGGGGAGGGGAATATGTTGGAGGATATTTCCTTGGAGGAATCTGTCATGGGGGAAAAAAATTCAAGGAAAAGGGCGCATGATTTTCTTGCATTACTATAAGAAAACAATGAAAAATAAACATGAAAACGTTTTTTCAAATGAAAGGAAGGAGTAGCATTGAAACTTAAAACGAACAGAGATTATAACGCATATGAGGGGTTCTAAAAATACTTTAGCATAAAGAGCGAGGTATTTAGGAGGAGATAAATACCTCGCTCTTTATGCTAAAGTATTTTTAGTAATTTCAACTATTTATTCTACGGCCTTTCTGATTCAGGGGTCATTCTTAAAGAATTGGGACAAAACTTAAGATTTAGTGTGAAGAGCGAGGTATTAACGAGGATACAAACCCCCTTGTATACATAATAAAAATATAAGATTATAAAAGTTTGTTACGTAAGTTGCTAATTTATAAGTTACGTATAATTTTTACTAATAAAAACGTTCGTTAAAAATTAAAAGTTCTAGTTGCCTTTTTAAGCAACCGAAAAATTGGAGGGCAACTAGGCCTCCTTCTCCACCCCTTATTTCTCAAAATCGTCTGATCAAAACTAAGAGAAAGCCATTTAGCCAAAAAAAGAATTAATATACAAATTTCATTTTAATAATTTATGTGCGGAGAGCCAAAACCAAACATGCATTAATTCAAAAACGTTCAGAAATTAAATAAAAAAAACTAATTTTTTTTAGCTGAAAGTAAGGAGCGACATTAAAACTTAAAACGAACAGAAATTACTCCGTATATAAAATGGTTTGTCCCCTCCGCAATCCGTCGCTCTTTACGCTAAAGTTTGATTCTTTGTCACAATTCTACTTTTTGAAACAATTAAAAACTTTAGCGTAAAGAGCGAGGCATTGCGGAGGGGACAAACCATTTTATATACGGAGTAATTTCTGTTCGTTTTAAGTTCTAATGTCGCTCCTTACTTTCAGCTAAAAAAATTAGTTTTTTTTTTATTTAATAATTTGTAAAATCTGAGAAAAACTGGTTTGTCTATCTGCAGTAGGTTATAATTAGCTTAGTCTTGCTGAGAAGAAAATGCGATGCAGGTATATTTTTATTAAATATTTAATATATCGAGGTGATTAGGTTACGTATTTAACTTAATCTGGTCTGGGCGGTTTGCTCTCTGTATTTTTTTCTGTAGTTTCCATAGTTATGATCCTAAAGTGCTGTATTTTCATCATATTTGGTATATTTCATTAGGACTAATCTAACTTCAGTTCTTGGGTGGGGTCCGGATATTTCACAAATACCCTATATTTCTATAAAGGAACCCCAAACAATCGTGCTCTTGTTTATAAACATATTAGAATGTTTGAAATCTACATTGGTGAATGACGTCAAATGAAACTAGATTGTTCGGTGAATAACTGTCTCGCATTATGCCTGACGCCTAGAGTTTTTGGACAGGTTATCCAACAATGCCCAAGAGCAGCCAATCACCTGCACAAAACATTCAGAATACCGCTGCAATTGCCTGGAAAACCCCAAAATAATGTCCATTGTCGTTAGTGAAAATAATTGAAATTGGTATAAATCTTGCATGCTTTTGGGTTTTGTGTCAGTCAGCTTTTTTGGGAAACGACAAACAAGTCAAATATTATACACTATGTTGAAGCTCGCATTATTCCTTGCCTTGTTCACAATCTTTGCTGCAGTAATTGGTAAGCCTAATGGTTCCTTATTTAAGATACTTAATATTAGAAACCTTTAAATGTAAATTAGTTAACGTTTTGAAAGAATACCCCCCCCCATTCCTTCCATGTAAGCACAGTTTTCTTCGAAGGAGGACTAGTAGTGATAAAAAGCATTTTACTTGGTAATCTAAATAATTAGTCGCCACAAATTCTAGGATTTTTTTTAATCCAGGAGAAGGGCTCGGGTCAGAGGCCCTCCATCTCAGTAAGTGTATCTCACAGTACCCCATCCTTACAAAATGTGAAGATTATTTTTTATAAGGGAAAATCATAGCGCTTACAGATTAAACTTTTTGTAAAAAGTCAATGAAATTTTCGCAAAAAGTCAAAAGGGGCAATTTTCAATCTAATTTTCATAAATTATCTGGAGGTCTGTGCATTGTCTGTTAGGAGATACGTCTTTGATAGCCTAAAATACAATCTTGGCTATGCATCCTGCGATAGTCCGTGAAGCTGTTTAATAGTTTACATTCAATTTGATTAGCTGATGGATGTCCTTACGGTGATATATGAAAGTACCTTATTCGTGAACTTTATAAACTTTCTTAAGAAGCTTACACAAAGATGTTTGGAAATAAGCTATGTCTTGACCTAGATACTTAAAAAAATTCTTTGTTTTATTTTTCTCAAATTGGGATTACAACTCGCTGCCTTTGACTCGGTATGACCAATAGATTGCTTTGATCCGCGCATTTGGCTCTGAAGATATTGATTAAGTTTCCTGTTCTTCCAAAAACGGTTCAATATTCCATTTTATCACTAGTATAAATAGTAAAATAGTTCAGCATTTGCTTTCCAGCCAGTCAAAGCAATTTTAGCAGTTAAGCCGCAGCTGGGGACTTTCTTGAAAAGAGTCAATAGTTATATTTTTGTGAAAGCTCCTTAGCCTGGTTCTCAACAGCTAATGCCTTTAACTAACAATCAATCGACCAGTATAAACATAAATGCATATGAGTTTGACCAGTGATTGGGAATCAGACACGCATTACCAAAATAAAACTTTAACTTTTCTCAGTAGATTGTGAAATTTGACTAAGATTCACCAAAATAACTTTCCCCTGTATACTCAGCTATAATCATTAAACTCTCTTTTGGAGAGGGTTAACAGCCTTAAAAAATGTGTTTGGAGAGCTAGCTGTTTGAAAATACACCCTGGACTGTTCTTTGCGTTAGGAAAACTTCCTGCTCTTTTATGGATGCATGTGGTTCATGGTTCATTCAACTTATCAAAATCAGGGCCAGATAAAGAACAATTGCACCGGTTGGGCCCAATCAGGCCCCACACTTGAAAAGGCCCCCAAAAAATCAAAATACATTTGTTTTAAGTTTACATTACTTTATGAGATTTATTAATATGTTTATTATTATATAGGCCTATATAACATACTTTATAAAATAGAAGACCGATGCATGTAAAATTTCATGTCAAATTTATTGAAATTATTCGGATAGTCCTAAATTAGGGAGAATTTGCAAAACATACGTGAACTATACGTACGTAAACTATTATGCATACATATTTTATTTAAATATTTAACATATAGAAAGGGCCCCTCAATAAAAGATCAAATTAAGCCCCACACCTATTCAATCTGGTCCTAATAAAAAGTTACAACTTTAAAAGAGAGGTGACGATGAATTATTACTGGTTTTGTAATTCTAACCAAAATCTTAAAAATTATTATATCCCTTCCAGCTTTTCCTCAAGACGAATTATCTGTGGATGAAGATGCAGAGAACCGATTCAGATATTGGGGTAAGGTATTTTTCTATATTTTATTGGTATTTTATATATTGGTATTTTATATATTGGTATGTTATCTATATATTTTGTATATTTATATATTTTATTTACATGACTTCGACTCTTTGGTTTTTAATCCGAATTTTCAGATATTATTTCAGAGCACTTCCAAGATCAAACAGATTTTTTAATGAAACACTTAAGAAAGGTTCAAGCGATCCCTTTATGTTATTTGGCTGTATTTTTTTTATTATTATTTCGTTAGTTATGTTATTACATTATTTTTACATAATCACACTCAAAATTCTGTGTGCATTTTACAATGCTCCTTATGAAAAATGAGAATAAGTCTTCGCCGCTGCTCCTTAAGAAACATATTGTCCAGATCAATAATTTTCATATTTCTTTGTGTCTATACTTAAATACAAAAAGTATGAGTCACTCAATACCGAATTAATTAAAAATTACCATGCGTTCGCACTTACCTGCTAATAGGTACAAAATAATTTTTCTTTCATTAGTTTCTCGTTTCCTCATATTTTTTCCTTAATTCTTATTCCAATCAATTTCTTCCATTTTAATTCAAGTGTTTTTCTTCTTCAAGTTCTATTCAAGTACCTAGAACTGATTGCGACATCGGGTGTCATTTATGACAATGTTTACTGAATTAATTTATCACTCTATTTCTACTTTTGTACATCCTTTTCCAGGTTTATTCAGTGAATTTATAGCTCTGTGCAAAAACAACTTTAAAAATCTAATTTATTTTAGAATCTATGGATCATTTGTCATAGATTCATAGAAAAGCAGTACTAAAACAGACATAACTACATATTACACTTAGAACTTCACCCCCGCCCCCTGATGTCCAAGTTTGTACCATGCGGCATACGTATTAATTTGATTGGTTTAAATTTCTTTATTCCGTCTAATGGAAATAACTTCATGCGTACACGCATCCCTCAGTGGATGAGCGAGAACTATTTTGGGCTTGGGTAATCGACCAGGAGTTTTCCAGCAAAAGAATCAAACAGAATCGGCGAATTGGGTAATCGCCGAATCAAACAGTTCGGGGTAACGAACTGTAGTAAGGAGCAACCCGGCTCAACAGTAACCAAAACTCTAAAAAATGGAATTCTGATACCAATAGCTGCATCAAAAGAACTGCATTTTAATGCTGATTTTAAATATATAAGTTTCATCAAGTTTTGTTTTACCCATCAAAAGTTACGAGCCTGAGAAAATTTGAAAAATAGGGGGAAACATCCCTCAAAATCATAGAATCTTAACGAAAATAACACTATCAGATTCAGCATATCAGAGAACCCTATTGTAGAAGTTTCAATCTCCTATCTACAAAAATGTGGAATTTTGTAATTTTTGCCAGAAGGCAGGTCATGGCTGCGTGTTTGTTTGTTTATTTGTTTTTTTTTCCAGGGATGATCGTATCGACCCAGTAGTCCTAGAATCTTGCGAAAGGGCTAATTCTAACGGAAATGAAAAGTTATAGTGCCCTTTTTAAGTGAACAAAAATTGGAGGGCACCTAGGCCCCCTCCCACGCTAATTGTTTTCCCAAAGTCAATGGATCAAAATTCTGAGATGGCCATTTTATTCAGCGTAGTCGAAAAACCTAATAACTATGTCTTTGGGGACGACTTACTCCCCAACAGTCCCCGTGGGAGGGGCTACAAGTTACAAACTTTGACCAGTGCTTACATATAGTAATGCTTATTGGGAAGTGTACAGACGTTTTCAGGGGGATTTTTTGGTTGGGGGAGGGGTTGAAAAGAGGGGGATATGTTGGGGGAACTTTCCATCGAGGAATTTGTCATGGGGGAAGAAAATTTTCATGAAGGGAGCGCAGGATTTTCTAGCATTATTAAAAAAAAAACAATGAAAAAATAAATATGAAAAGTTTTTTCAACTGGAAGTGAGGAGTAGCATTAAAACTTAATACGAGCAGAAATTATGACGCATATGAGGGGCTCACTTCCTTCTAATACCTCTTTCTTTACGCTAAAGTATTTTTAGTAATTTCAACTATTTATTCTACGGCTTTTGTGATTCAGAGATCATTCTTAATGAATTGGGACAAAATTTAAGCTTTAGTGTAAAGAGCGAGGTACTGACGAGGGGGTGAACCCCTCGAAAACATGAGATTACAAAAGCTCGTTACGTAAGCTTATTTATAAGTTACGTTTATCTTTTACTAATAAAAACATTCGTAAAAAATTAAAAGTTCTAGTTTGCTTTTTAAGTAACCAAAAAATGACAACTTGACAACAGGGCAACTAGGCTTCCTCCACCGTTCCTTTTTTTCTCAGAATCATTGGATGAAAACTATGAGAAAGCCAGTTAGCCAAAAAAAAAATAATAATCTTGCAAATGCCGTGTTAATTATTCCTTTGCGGAGAGCCAAAATCAAAACATGCATTGATTCAAAAGCGTTCAGAAATTAAATAAAAAAAACAAGTTTTTTTAGCTGAAAGTAAGGAGCAACATTAAAACTTAAAACGAACAGAAACGCTGTCAACTCATCAACGCCCCGCTCTTTAAGTTTTCGCTCCTTACGTTTTAAGTTTTAAGTTTTAATGTCGCTCCTTACTTTCAGCTAAAAAAAACTTGTTTTTTTTTAATTTAATTTAGGTAAAGCCTACCGCACCTTACTTTCTTAGACTCGAAAAATCGATATCTGGCTTAGAACTGGATGCTATAAGTTTGTATATTTGAGGGTAGGTCACTAAAAAGTTCGAATATATCAGCATTTGCCCGTCCTTGTGAGTGGAATTGCAAGTTTGAAACATAATAGCTAACTATTTATTTGGAAATACTGCACCAGTATGGAACGAGACTTATCAATATACCCCCCCCCCCCTGTATAGCAACTTAAACACCATAGCCATCATTCAGGTATTCTTGGGGCACACCTTCTCCCAGAGGTAATTTTTTCAGGACGCTCATCATTTCTTATGTATTTTTTAATCAAAATTTAAACTTTGGTTTAAGGACATTGGGATAAGGGAGGTTGGGTGTCGTAGCCGTCGGCATCTATCAAACAGTTCGTGGTAACGAACTGTAGTAAGGAGCGACCCGGCTCAATAGTAACAAAAACTCTAAAAAATTGAATTTTGATATCAATAGCTACATCAAAAGAATCGCATTTTAATGCTGATTTTAAATATATAAGTTTCATCAAGTTTTAGTGAACCTTTAATGAAATGAGTTGTCCCCTCCGCAATCCCTCGCTCTTTACGCTAAAGTTTGACTCATTGCCACAATTCTACTTTTTAAAACAATTAAAAGCTTTAGCGTAAAGAGCGAGGGATTGCGGAGGGGACAACTCATTTCATATACGGAGTAATTTCTGTTCGTTTTAAGTTTTAATGTTGCTCCTTACTTTCAGCTAAAAAAATTAGTTTTTTTTTATTTAATCTAATTCAACAATGACAATGACATTTAGTGTGGATAAACAATATAAAATTGTAGAAAAACAACAGTCAATTTTCCAGTAAAAGAGCAACCCCAGACCCGAAATGAACCGAGAATTTTCTTGTTTATGAGAAGGGATGCTGTTCCTTAAGCCTCTCACATTTTATCCTAAAGTCTTAACATGTTCCCAGATATTAAACACTCTCGAAATTGCACAAATCACACTCTTCATCGTAAGTTTTTGGGTCACTCATTCCTTTTATTAAAAAAGCTTTTCAGGTACTTAATTAGCAGGTTAAGATATCATTACGATTGTTTTAAGTAGAACCATGCTGTTTACGGATTGTTTTTCTGTTACCATAGCTTCTATCTCCGTATAGGTATTATAGCTATTATTGTTACCCGTAAGCTTTCTTTGATTAAACTAGATGGGAAAACCGAACTTGGAAGAAACAGGTAGGGAGATTCGGATGATTGCAGAAAAGTAGAGTTGGAGATTGGGAGCCAAAGGATAAGAAGACCAAGCATAACCCTCGTTACTTATTAAGTCAATTGTTTAGTGTTTAAAAATTCTTGGTTTCTAAGAAAAAAAACCTGAATATTCACGAGCCCACAACATAGAACAGCAAGTTATTTAAATTACAACTACTACTACTACTAACGAATCACTACATCACCTAGTTAACTGAGGCCAACATAGCTACGCACGCTCCTCCTCCATCCCAATCTATTCAAAGCCTCCCTCTTTACACCATCCCAGGAAGTTCCCGTTTCTTTTAAATCTTTCTTTATAACATCCTCCCACCGCAGACGAGGGCGATCTGCTTTCTGTCCAGCCCTAGATGGTTGGCCGAAAAGGACAATCTTCGGCAATCTGTCATCCTTCATCCGCAGAACGTGCCCTAGCCATCTCAACCTTTCTTTCATTATAACCCTAGAAAGTGGGGTTGAACCACATTTTTTGTAAAGCCGTCCTGGCTGAGTGGTTGGCGCGCTAGCGTGGGAATTCTTTGTCCAAGGGGCACGGGTTCAATCCCAGTTGTAACCAGTTATTTAGTTTGGGACGGGGGTCAGTGGCGTGACTCTGTAAGCTCAGCCAGAGTCGACCCAGCTCTAAATGGGTACCTGGAAAAATCTGGGGAAGGTAAGCAGGAAGGGTGTGTGAAAGCACAGGATGGTTGGTCCCCAACCCCCCTTCCACTTCCTGGCTGAAGGTCCATGAAACGGAGATCAGCACCGCCGGTTTGGACCTTAATGGTTTAGTGCCGTCTTACTTACTTTACTTACTTACTGTTTGAAATACGATCAGTCAGCCTCCATTGATCTAGTTAAATCTTCATTTATTTAAATTAAATGAATATTATATTCTATACTTTAATTTTTATTTATGATAATTCTCCTTTTTTTCTAGGATACAGACCAGGCGGTTATGGTGGCTATGGCGGCTATGGCGGATATGGTGGCTACCGTCCTTATAGGTATGGTGGATATGGCGGATATGGTGGATATAGGCCATATTACGGATAAATATATTCCATGGAAACCTGCAACACTTCTTTGTTTATAGTACTTATTTAATGTTATACTTTGCGCTATTTATTGATAACAAACACTCATATGTCTATACTACTATTTCTTACTACTTTTGTATAATCTCAGCGCCCATTTCATCGACATGGAAAAGGGGAAAGCAGGCTTAAAAGAGAAAAGGATTGAAAGGATTAAAAGAGGAAAAGAACGGTATTGGATTGTACAGTCTCTATAGGTGGCGCTTATCCCTTGCTTCATGACTGTTCAGACAGAAATTTCATTAGGGGGGGGGGTTATCCTTTTCAAAAACAAAACTATTCCTTGAAGATATGATCTGCTGTCATTTGCTATATCCCAAATGATCTGGCTTGATGATACCAAAATTAATTACAAGAGCATATATCCCTTCGTTGGTTTTACTATGTGAAACTAGCTTTCTATTGTTACCAAATAATACAGCATCAGGGTTGCCACCGAAGGCTAAAAAATCCGCTTTTCCTTTCAGAAAAGAAACACCGAAAAATGACAAGAAGACAAATTCGAGATTAAAAGCTTTGGCATATTGAATATATCCGTATCTATCAAGTAAACCAATCAGGATGTTGACATTTATTTTAGCAACTGGTAAAAAAGTGTACTTTATTGCCTCACACTATCTAAGCCTCAATGTAGTAAGGTTCACTGGAATTGAATGAATATTTTACGCTTGGAAGCAGGAGTCTGAGGGTAGACTCCAACCAAAATTGGGGAAAGACGTAACTTTTTCTAAAGTTAAAGTTAAATAGGAGCTAGAAAAAACCTTCCCGGGGCATAATTTAGGTTTTTAGTTTCTTTCTTGGAAGTTTCAACCTCATAACACAACTATTTTCCAAAATAAGTTCCTCGAAGCAGACTGAAGGAATTCTAACGCAGATAGAAGCAGAATCAGAAATTATACATTTACACATGTCTCCAAATACACAAGGAGAAACGGGTGAATACAGGGTAAAATTCTAGATGGGGGTAATTTTGCTTTGAATGTATCTACCTCCACCCCTACCCGTGCACTGACCTTTGATTAACTTTGACACACTTTGTTCATAAGAGTGAAACATTCAGAAACGTATCTGCAGCATACAATTCAGAAAAACGCGTTTAACTTTGAAAATAAAACCCAAATAGCTTTTTTCTATCTCGGGTCATATGTATTGTGTTTTAGAAACTTGGGGTTAAAGGAAAGTAGATCCAACCGAAATTAATGAAAAGTATGATTTTTTCCAAGTTAAGACAGGTAAAAAATGTCTTCTATGCAGTTATCTAAGCCGTAGAATAGGAAAGAAGTTGAAATGGAGGCCCCTTCCCGTTGCGTAATTTTGGAGCTGAGTTCATTTCTGAAACTTTCTCTATACATAGCCTTACCTTTTTAAGCGTTAGTATTTTAGTTTAGAAAAGAAATAATATAATAAATTGTGAGAGCCAGCCGCAAACTGAAAATCTTACCTTTTGTTATAAATCTTTTGACCACCCTCTCTTGGATTTCTCTTAACTTTCCTTCCTCATTAATTAACATAGGTCATACACCTTGTGGCTGTCTCCTCAGGTCGGCTTTTTGATAAATTAAATAAAAAAACAAGGGGGGAGTTACGTGGGAGGATATCTCCATGGAGAAAATTCTCATGGGGGAAGAAAATTTCAATGAAGGGGGAGCAGGATTTTCTAGGATTATTTGAAAAAACAATGAAAAAATAAATAAGGAAAGTTTTTTCTACTGAAAGTAAGGAGCAGAATTAAAACTTAAAACGAACACAAATTATTACGCATATGATGGGTTTGCCTCCTCGTTATATCTCATTCTTTACGCTAAAGTATTTTTAGTAATTTCAACTATTTATTCTACGGTTTTTGTCTTTGAGTTTGACTCTTTGTCTTAACTGTATTTTTAAAACAATAAGAAACTTTAGCGTAAAGAGCGGGGCGTTGAGGAGAAAAAACCCCTTTCACATACGGAGTAATTTCTGTTCGTTTTAAGTTTTAATGTTGCTCCTTACTTTCATTTAAAAAAACTTGTTCTTTATTTAATTTCTGGACGTTTTTGAATTAATGCATGTTTTGATCTTGGCTCTCCGCACGTAAATAATTAAAACGAAATTTGCATATTAATTAATTGCAATTTTGAAAATTTTAGGAAAATTTTGAGAAAAAAGGAGCGAGGGAGGAAGCCTAATTGCCCTCCAATTTTTTGATTTCGTAAAAAAGCAACTAGAACTTTTAATTTTTTACAAACGATTTCATTGGTAAGAAATATACGTAACTCACGAATGAACTTACGTAACAAACTTCTATATTCATGTTTTTATTGCGTATATGAGGGGGTTCAACCCTCGTCGATACCTCGCTCTTTACACTAAAGCTTAAATTTTGTCCCAGTTCCTTAAGAATGACATCTGAATCCCAAAGACCGTAGAATAAATAGTTGAAATTACTGAAAATACTTTAGCGTAAAGAATGAAATATAACGAGGAGGTAAACCCCTCATATACATAATAATTTTTGTTCGTTTTAAGTTTTAATTCTGCTCCTTACTTTCAGTAGAAAAAACTTTCCATATTTATTTTTTCATTGTTTTTTCAAATAATCCTAGAAAATTCTGCGCCCCCTTGATTGAAATTCTCTTCCCCCATGAGCATTTTCTCCATGGTGATATCCTCCCACATAACTCTCCCCCCTCAACTCTCCCCCCTAAACCAACAAAATCCCCCTGAGAACGTCTGTACACTTCCCGGTAACCATTATTATATGTAAACACAGGTCAAAGTTTGTAACGTGCAGCCCCTCCCACGGGGACTCCGGGGGAGTAAGTCGTCCCTAAAGACATAGTTATTAGGTTTTTCGACTGTGGTGAATAAAATGTCTATCTCAGAATTTTGATCTGGTGACTTTTGAGAAAAAAGAGCGTGGGAGGGGCCTAGGATCCCTCTAATTTTTTTGGTTTCTTAAAAGGGGCACTATAACTTTTAATTTCTGTTAGAATGAGCCCTCTTGCAACATTCTAAGACAACTCAGTCGATGAGATCACCCCTGAAAAAAAAAACAAATAAACAAGCATCCGTGATCTGTCTTCCGGCAAAAAATACGAAATTCCACATTTTTGTAAGATAGGAGCTTTAAACTTCTACAATAAGGTTCTCTGGTGTGCTGAATTTGATGGTGTGATTTTCTTTAAAATTGTATGACCTGTAGGGGTGTTTCCCCCTATTTTCTAAAATGAGGCAACTTTTCTCAGGCTCGTAACTTCTGATTGGTATAACCGTTCTTGATGAAACTTATATATTTAAAATCAGCATTAAAATCAGCATTACCTATCAAAAGTTACGAGCCTGGGAAAATTTACCTTATTTTAGAAAATAGGGGACCCCCCTAAAAGTTATAGAATTTTAACTAAAATGACACCATCAGATTCAGCGTGTGAGAGAACTCTATTGTAGAGGTTCCTATCTAAAGAAATGTGGAATTTTGTATTTTTTGCCAGAAGGCAGATCAAGGATGCGTGTTTATCTTTTTTTTCTCATGGTGATCGTATCGACCCAGTGGACCTAGATTCCTCATCAACGCCCCACTCTTTACGCTAAAGATTTTTACTGTTTTAAAAAGTAGATTTAAGAGAAAGAGTCAAACTTTAACGTAAAGAGCGGGGCGTTGTTGAGGAAGCAGCTGCTTTCATATACGAAGAAATTTCTCTTCGTTTTAAGTTTTAATGTCGCTCCTTACTTTCCGTTAGAAAAACTTTTTTTTAAATTTAACTCTGTATCTGAATCAAGATCTAAAAGTGATTTACTAGATATTTGGGTCCTTTTTGCCATAGACTCTTGTGCTTGAACAAGTAACTGAAATAGAGGTTTCTCGGATAGTTTCTAATTTAAAGGGATTATCTTCTTCAAGACCTGATTTAGTACCCACTCAAGTAATCAAGTCTATTCTCCCAGCGATAGTGACTCTGATAACAAAATTAATTATTAGGTCATTTGGACGTGAAGTTTCCTCTCAGGCACTGCTGTCCGTGCGTATAATCGTCATCTACAAAGGTGATGGCAAGAGTGATCGTACAAACTACTGGCTTATTTCCCTTCTTTCTAAATTTTTAAAGATTTTTGAAAAACCGTTCTTTTCTCGTTTGGTAGATTTTTGTAGAGCGAAGAAATTTTTTCATGAGCACAAGTATGGGTTTCGGCCAAAGCATTCTACTGAACAGGCCTCTATTGGCTTTCTCAATTTTTTTGGATAATGCTTTAGACTTGAAGAAAATGCCAGTGGCAATTTTTTTTGGATGTGAGAAAAGCTTTTAACATATTCTTCTTGCAAAATTTTCGTATTTTGGTGTTCGGGGAGAAGCATTAGAATGGTTGCAATTTTATCTTCATGGCCGGTATTTCTTTTGATCTAGGGTTTGACATTAAGGCCGGAGTAGACTTTGGAATTCCACAGTTTGCTTTACATTGTATGTGTCAGTGACATATGTTGGGCTTTAAGAGATCCTCCAAGGTTCATTTGTTGCCATATATTTCACCCAGATGAGTCGCAGTATCCTAATTCGATATGTATTGAACAAAATCTTGCTTTATTTACATTTGCTGATGATAGTACGATTGTTTGTGCCGAGCAGAATCAAAATAATTTGGTAATAAGGCCTCAAATACGGATGGACAGAGCTTATGGGTGGTTCGAAGCAAATTATCTCGCTCTAAACATTTTCAAGTCTCATTTTTTTTTCAGAATTGACTTGCAATTTCCTGGTTTGAATATTATTCCAAGTTCGAAAGTTATTATTTATAGATCACAAAAAGGTTTGCTAGGTTTCCAGGAGTCCTTGTCGATGAGAATCTTTCATTTAAGAACCGTATTAACCTTGTCCGATTCAAATTGTCAAGAAACTTAGGTACGATACATAAACTAAGGTATGTTTTTCCCGCTTTTATTTTTTAAGATTCCTTATAATTCTGTCATACAGCCGTACATAAGTTACTGTTCTATTGTTTGGATGAGTACTTTCCCATATTAAAACCACTTTCTCTTCTTAATTTAAAGGCCCGTCATTCTCTCCTTAGGCTCCTTCCACAGTATTTCCAATCATGTGCTATTTTTATTCATAAATATCTGATGGTCAACTTCCCTCTTGTTTTTCGAAATTGTTACAGCCCCGAGTTAATGTATATCTTCATGGAGCTTGTAACCCTGAAGTTTTATTGGTTGTTAGAACTCCAACCGCGAGGTCAGATTTTAGCCCTATATAAGAATGTAGTAACTCCCTGGCGAAGAATATCAGAGATCGCCACTCCATCAAGGTCTTCAAAAGATTAAGGAAAAGTCATTTGGGATAATTTTTCTGCTTATTGTTCTGTATATATATATATATATATATATATATATATATATATATATATATATATATATATATATATATATATATATATAAGTTACAATAGTAATATGTCCAATTGATTGTAAATATTTTTAAAGAAGGTTTGATGTAACTATTTGCATTTTTCTGTATTTCTTTTTTGTTATTTTTTCCCTCTCCGTGCTCGTTTCCCTTATCTTGTATTATGAAACCCAGATGGGTTTCAATCTGGGAAGGAGGGGTGTGTTGCGCAAGGGTTAAGCCAAACGGGTTTACTTGCACAGGGTTCAGTTAAGTAAAGTTTCAGTTGAACAGAAACCAAATTAACGGTGACGTAGAAAAAACAGATATTTTAAAAAGAAAACAAGCGTGGAAACGAATTATAGTTTTTAATTTTTTTTTCCAAATTAGAAAGTCTGAAAGCCCAATTTAATTATACAAAAAGCAAAATAAAACAAAAACAAACTGAAACGCAATAATAATGATACATTAACAGGATTAAACCCCTTATAAAAAAACCCAAAATGTTGAAAAAGTATGTGGTTCCACGAACTATCGTTTCGCAAGACTTAACTGCGGTATGATAAAATTACGCAACAAAAAACAAAAGTAATTACTATAATCTATGATGTTAGGTGTTATTACTCAGTTGATATAAAAGACACCGAAACCCCAATGAAATCAACAGTTTCCAGCAATTGTCTAAGCTGCAAACATAGCAAAGACTAAAAATGATGAAAGCCGTATTTCTTTTTGTTCTTTTCGCATTGATTGCTGCCACCTTTGGTAAGAGATAAGTAGATAACAATCTATTTAAAATTACACTAAAAGAAAATTGAAGAAACAGCAGTTATTTTGAAGCTGCTAAGAAGCAGCTTCTTATATTATATTATATATATATATTATATAATTATATTATATTATATTATATTATATTATATTATATGGTATAATGTTATACCATATTTTTCTGAATTTTTCAAATTATATTCAAATTTTACTTACAGTTTTTGTTTCGTGATGGAAAAAATGAGAATGATTTCAACACAGCTGTATAAAGGTAGTATACATAAAAAAAATGACTATATAGAAACGAGAAACAGTAAATATAAAAGGTGTCTAATATAAATGAAGCTCTTCTTTAATTTGTAGTAACACCAAATAAAATGTAAAATGTTGGTTTAATGAGATAGCAATTGATATACACTATTACAAGAAGTTGAATAAGAGGCCGAATTCTTTTATTCGTAGACAGAAGAAATACAAGTTTAAACTAAATTTTATGAGGTGTGGCTTTAAAAGATATTTCTAAACAAACTACACAAAATTAGAAGTTACTATTTTCAGCTATTAAGTTTTTATTTCTTTTCACCCATACACTAATCAACCTGCTGTTCATTTAATTATTTTCTTCAATTTTTGGTCTTAACAACACAAAATATTTTTGAAATTTCGTCATTTATTGGACTGGGTATATATTTATTTTGTTAATGGAAAATTTGAAGTCCTTCTGAACTGAACTTATCATTTTGTTTTCAGCTAAAGCTCAAGATACTCCCATTGAAGATGGCACTCCCTTAGAAAATGCCCCTATTGAAGGAGACGAAGATGCTGCAGCGCGCTATAGAGGTAAGTCTTAAGCCAAGGCATAATTGTTTTAATGAAATACCATCTTCTCATCATTAGTCATGATAGCATTTGGAATATTGTAGTTAGATATTTGACTAGTTTCTGAAGACAAAAACCCCAGTAAGGAAAAAAAATAATGATAAAGCTTAGAAACATTTTAAAAATACGACTTTCACAGAATTTGCCTTAAAAATAAACTGAAATTCTCAATTGTTAGTATTCCCTAAAACTCTGGTTACAAAATTCTGGAAGCTGGTGACACATAAAACTAAGAATCTTGTGAAGTTGTGTTTTCGAGGAATATTTAGGTGTAACTGAAAAGTGTGCTAAGACTGAAGTTCAAACTTTCGACGAAAGGATCCTGTTTTCCATAGATAATAACATTATGATGAAGTATGATGATAGAATGACTAAAATATTAAGCCAAAATTTAGATTTTGTAGCGTGGAATTTAGGTGAATGGATTAATTTTTGCTTGTTTAGTTTTCTGGAGTGATCTTAAAGTTCTAATTATTATTTTCCTTCTTTGTCTAAATTTATGTTTGAATAACACAGGTTTTTTCTCTCTTCCTTAACGGTCATCGGGCCTCTTTTGGGAGAGGTACTTTGTTTTTCTATTTGCCAATTGCTACTTTTCTGCCTAATTGTTTGCGAATGTTTTATCTTGTAAAACGACAATAAGCTCATTCCTGTAAAAGAAAAAACAGTTTCAAAATAGTTTTGGCTAATTAGCCAGTAAAATAGACATTTTGTCACTTTAATATGCAAAATAATAATTTAAGTGATTTCCTTTAATGTCGATAAACCTAATGTAGCCCCTCTCCTTAAGAGAACTCAATGTAAAGCTGTGAGGAGAAGTCTAAAACGTAATAAGTGAGATGGGTTTCAGTATCAATAATGGAGTTGCTTCTTTTTCAGGCTATGGAGGCTATGGAGGCTACGGTGGTTATCGTCGCCCATATGGAGGCTACGGAGGAAGATACGGATATGGCAGAAAGAGGCGGAACGGTAACAAATTTGGATAAAACTTATAGTCTTTTATTTACTTATGCTCTCCCCCTAAGAATTATAGAATGCAGAAGGCTCGTTTTATTATGCATAGACTACCACAAAAAAACATACGCAATAATAGTGATAGGTTAACAGAATCAAATCCTAACCCAAAACACTGAAATAGCTTACGAATCTAAGAACTATCCTTCCCCGAGACTTAATTACGGTATGATAAAATTATCCCCCCCCCCAAAAAAAAGCAATTTCCGTAATCTTTGATGTTGGGTGTTATTGCACTGTTGGAATAAAAAACACGGAAACACCCATTGATATTTACATTTTCGTAACGGACACGTGTACGTGTCCGTGATCTTTCTTCCGGGTAAAGAGCAACAAAACTCCCCTTTCTTCTCAATAAGAGTGTGAGAACATTATAGTCGGGTTTTCTGATACTTGACAGTATTATTTCCATCAAAAGTTTATAACCTTTAGGAATTTTTCCCCTTTTTTGAAAGTCAGACAAAATATCAAAGGGTTGCAGCATTTGATAGGTCACAATAAACTCAAGGAATTCTGTATTTTGGAAATTATCATAAAATCCCAATTCTTTTGATTAATTTACTATAATTATCGAAATTTCCTTTTTAGAGTTTCGTCTTTTTAAAAAGCCAGACAAATTTTCTAGGGCTTGTAGCATTTGATAGATCACAATAAACTCAAATAATTTTGTATATTGGGAATTATCACAAAATCCCAATTCTATTGATGTTACAACATTTATCAAAGTTTCTTTTTCTTAGAGTTTTGGCTACTATTGGGTTGGGTCGCTCCTTTCCAACAAGTTGTCATTACAAACTGTTTGATTTTGAAACTAAATGAGATATGAGAATAAAATTTGATGCGTATTATTTCTAGGAGGTCAATAAGAGGTCAATTTGAACGCTTAGGCAAATCAACTGAAAGTTCAGACTTAATTTTAGGGGGTCAAACTGTATTGTGTAATTATGTTATAAATGAATTGTTAAACAAGCAAACAAAAAAAAGTTGTATATTACTTTTATATATACAAAGTTTTGTTTCGTTTGACACCAAACAAATATGCTGAACATTAAGTCTTAAGCTCGATTTTTCGTTCAAATAGAACTGTAAATTTAGTAATTTTATCATTTCATTGCACTTCAGATTATTCATATTTTGTAAATAAAAAAATGATATACTGAATTCAAATTATTGTTTCATTTTCAGCTGAATCTCAAGATATTCCCATTGAAAATGGCACTCCCCTAGAAAACGCCCCTGTTGAAGGAGATGAAGATGCAGCAGCCCGTTATAGAAGTAAGTTTTAAGCCAAAGGCTTATTTAATTTAGCAAAAAGACCAACTCCTGATCATTATACATAAAGTAATAAAAGTAATTAAACATACATACATACATTACATAAACATACACAACATACATACATTATACATAGTAATAAAGGGGAAATTGTGGTTACATATTTGGCCAGTTTCTAAAGATAAAACCCCCTGTAGGCAAACAAATAATGATAAAGCTCAGAAACTATTTGAGAAATCAACTTTCCTCGAGTTTGCTTTAAAAAAAAACGAAATAGATCCTCCAGATCCACTGCTGACATATAGGGCATCAAACTGACGTTTCAGTTGCTGGGAAAAAGAGTTTGTTTGAAAAATGAAAATTTTAAATTCCTAATTGTTGGGTTTTGCTATGAGCAGGGTTCTGGTCACAATATTCTGTTTGCTAGTGAAGACAGAAACCAAACAATCTCTAAAAGTAACTTTTCCATTGAGCATTTAGTTAAGTGCTTCATGGAAACAATCATGTAATGAGTAAAGAGCCTTTTACTTATTTGAGAATTCAGTAGTCTTGAATCATTGCAATGTCTTAGTAACGGATAAAAATGTAATCTGACGTTTTCTAGAATAATAAATACAATGAATGTAAAATTCGATCGCATGATCAATTGAATCTGAAATTCGGTATAATCTATTAGACTGATTCAAGGCCAAGGTCAATTTTAGAAACCTCTGTTCTGTCGCAAATTCAATTCTCGCAACAAACGTTTCTAAGGGGTTCTCTTAAATATCTGAAATTAAAGTTCAAATGATTCCTAAGCACTTCAAAAAATGTTGAAAAAAAAATTGTCTGTTCCTACGGTTTTACTTCATAGTTTCATTTGGAGTTGAGTGAAATCTCTTAAATTTTTTTGAGTGATCTTATAGCACTATTTACCATTTGCTTTATTAATTCTAAACACGTGTTTAAATAGAACAAGTGTCTTCCCCCTCCTTATAGGCGACGGGCAGCATTGCAGACACGTACCCTTTGTTGCCATCTATACTACTTTTCTTCCTAATTATTTATGAATAGATATCAGCTTGTTTAAGAAAAACCTTTAATAAAACTAATTCATTTAAAAGAAAAATAAATTGCAAAAAAATATATTTTCTCGTTAATAAGCAAAATACTCATTTAAACGATTTTCTGCAATGTCGAAACCATTTTATTTTCGATGATATATCTTTATTTTGTGCTAACCCCAGATGTAGCCCCTTTCCTTGAAATAACTCTATGTATAGTAGAAAAGAGCGATTCTAAAATGTAATAAGTGAGGTACGTTTCACTATCAATAATGGAGTTGTTTCTATTTTAGGCTATGGAGGTTATGGTGGCTATCGTCGTCCATATGGAGGCTACGGAGGCTATGGCAGCTATGGTGGATATAGAGGATAAAATAAACGTGTCTCCTTTTTATTTTAATTTGTTAAGATTTTTTTCATTTTATAGAATACAATTATACCTTAATTATGGTGTTATTTTGATACGAATAGCTCACTTTAACAGTTCAGTGTTTACTTTATATTTTTTTTCCACAGATGAACAAAGACACAATCTTCAACAATGCAACACAAAGATATGTATCTTAAGACACAGGGTAGGAATTACTTTAATGCAAAAAGGCTAAAATCTATGGAAAGAAATGACAGTCCTTCCAAAAAAATCCGAGTTTGCTTAATGGTAAGGGGCATAGGCTCAAAAACTCACAAAGCACTGTATATCTTACGATATGCTCTTTTAATCTACAGCTTGTTTTATTTAAATTAAAAACCTGAAGCTTTTTATGAATAGTAACAAGCGAACTGCAAACTTTAAATAAACAGGAAGTAGAGTCACTCCCCAAATTCCTCAGAGGGAATATCACAATGTTTACTATAATCCTGTTACTTTTTTTTATCTTAACACCTAAACAAGAAATGTAAGCAAGAAATGTTTTTTGTATGTTTTTTTCCCAGGGGTGACTCAGTGGTCCTAGAATGTCGTGAAAGGGCTCATTCCAACGGAAATTAAAAGTTCTAGTGCACTTTTTAAGTGACCAAACAGATAAAAGCCCCTTTTCTAAAATTAATTTCATTTCTCTTTTGTTTCAAAAATTCACCCGAGCTCCTAGATATATTTAGATATCTTTTTTCCTGCTATTATTTTCTCTTCGTTAATTGATTACGACACTTGTTTAAAGAATCAGTTAGTTACAAAGTCTCTGAAAACTACATGCTACGGGTGACTAATACCCAAAACAAAAACAGCCTGAAAAACCAAGGGGGTATTTAAATTTTGATTTAAAGAGGTCATTCATGGTCTTTGGTCATAGACCGCGCCGTTCTATGATGTATTTCGGGTGATGTTTTTGGATAGTTCATGGATTGTTTTTCCTTTACCATAGCTTTTATCTCCGTATTGGTATTATAGCTATTGTTGTTACCCGTACGCTTTCTTTGATTAAACTAGATGGGGAAACCGTACTTGAAAGAAACAGATAGGGAGATTCGGATGATTGCAGAAAAGTAGAGTTGGAGATTGGGTGCCCAAGGATAAAAATACCAAGCATAACCCTCGTTACTTATTAAGTGAATTGTTTAGTGTTTAACACTTCTTGGAGCCCACAACATAGAACAGCAAGTTATTTAAATTACAACTACTACTACTACTAAAGAATCACCACATCACCTAGTTTACTGAAGCCAACTTAGCTACACACGCTCCTCCTCCATCCCAATCTATTCAAAGTCTCTCTCTTTACACCATCCCAGGAAGTTCCCCTTTCTTTTAAATCTTTCTTTATAACATCCTCCCACCGCAGACGAGGGCGATCTGCTTTCTGTCCAGCCGTAGATGGTTGGGCAAAAAGGACAATATTCGGCAATCTGTCATCCTTCATCCGCAAAACCTGCCCTAGCCATCTCAACCTTTCTTTCATTATAACCCTAGAAAGCAGGGATGAACCACATTTCTTGTAAAGCCGTCCTGGCTGAGTGGTTGGCGCGCTAGCGTGGAAATTCTTTGTCCAAGTGGCACGGATTCAATCCGAGTTGTAACCAGTTATTTAGTTTGGGACGGGGGCCAGTGGCTCTAAATGGGTACCTGGAGAAATCCGGGGAAGGTAAGTAGGAAGGGTATGTGACCCCTTCCTGGCTGAAGGTCCATGAAACAGAGTTCAGCATCGCCAATTTGGACCTTAAGGGTCTAGTGCCGTCTTACTTACTTTACTTACTGTTTGAAATACGATCAGTCAGCCTCCATTGATCTAGTTAAATCTTCATTTATTTAAATTAAATGAATATTATATTCTATAATTTAGTCTGTATTTATAATAATTCTCCTTTTTCTAGGATACAGACCAGGCGGTTATAGTGGCTATGGCGGATATGGTGGCTACCGTCCTTATAGGTATGGTGGATATGGTGGATATAGGCCATATTACGGATAAATATATTCCATGGAAACCTGCAACACTGCTTTGTTTTTAGTACTTATTTAATGTTATACTTTGCGCTATTTATTGATAATAAACACTCATACGTCTATGCTACTATGTTTTACTACTTTTGTATAATCTCAGCGCCCATTTCATTGACATGGAAAAGGAGAAGCAGGTTTACTAGAGAAAAGGATTGAAAGGATTAAAAGAGCAAATATAAGGTATTGGATTGTACAGTCCCTATAGGCGGTGCTTATCCCTCGCTTCATGACGGTTCATCCAGAAATTTCATTAGGGAGGGGGGGTTATCCTTTTCAAAAAGCAAAACTATCCCATGAAGATATGATCTGCTGTCATTTGCTATATCACAGACGATCTGGCTTGATGATACCAAAATTAATTACAAGAGCATACATCCCTTCGTTGGTTTTACTATGTGGAACTAGCTTACTATTGTTACCAAATAATAAAGCATCAGGGTTGCCACCGAAGGCTAAAAAATCTGCTTTTCCTTTCAGAAAAAAAACACCAAAAAATGACTAGAAGACAAATTCGAGATGAAAAATTTTGGTGTACTAAGTATGTCCGTATCTATCAAGTAAACCAATTAGGATATTGACATTTATTTCTATTAACTTGTAAAAAAGTGTATTTTATTGCCTCACTATCCAAGCCTTGATGCAGTAAGGTTCACTGGAATTGAAGGAATATTTTACGCTTGGAAGCAGGAGTCAGAGGGTAGACTCCAACCAAAATTGAGGAAAGACGTAACATTTTCTAAAGTTAAGACGTGTATCAACCTGTCTTCTATGCATTTTTTTAAGCCTCAGAAATAGGAGCTAGAAAAAACCTTCCCGGGGCACAATTTAGGTTTTTAGTTTCTTTCTTGGAAGTTTCAACCTCATAGCACAACTATTTTCCAAAATAGCGGAAGTTCCTCGAAGCAGACTGAAGGACTTCTAACGCAGATGGAAGCAGAATCAGAAATTGGACATTTACACATATCTCCAAATACACAAGGGGAAATGGGTGAATACACGGTAAAATTCTAGATGGGTATATTTTTATTTTTAACGCGCCTACCTCCCCCCCCTTACCCGTGCACTGACCTTTGATTAACTCTATTTTAACATTTGGAGTCTAATTTGAAGTAGACTTCAACCGAAATTAATGAAAAAAATAATTTTTTCCAAGTTAAGAAAGGTAAAAAAATATCTTCTATGCAGTTTTCTAAGCCTCAGAAAAGGAAAGATGTCGGAATGGAGGCCCCTTCTCATTGCGTAATTTTGGAGCTGAGTTCATTCCTGAAACTTTCTCTATACATAGCCTTACCTACTTAAGCGTTAGTATTTTAATTTAGAAAAGAAATAATATAATAAATTGTGTGCGCCAGCCGCAAACTGAAAATCGTAGCTTTTGTTATAAATCTCTTGACGACCCTCTCTTGGATTTCTCTTAAATATCCTTCTTCATTAATCAACATAGGTCATACACCTTGTGGCTGTCTCCTCTGGTCGGCTTTTTGATAGATTAATTTTAAAACCTTTTTTTCACAAAACAGGTTTTTCAAAGAAAAGTAAAGAGTTCCATTAAGCCAAGAATGAGCAGAAAATAAAGTCAAATAATCTTCCAAGTGTAAAACTATCACAAATCACTATGAATAAATAAATGACACTCAAAACGAACAGAAATTACAATAAATAGCCGAGTTAAACTCAAAACGAGCAAAAATTAACAGGGGTACGGCTGATAAACCCCGTGCCTTCTCAAGACCAGAACACAATTTGCGCTTTACAAAAAAACAAATGACCGTGGATTGTCAGTTTAATTGACTTTTATTCCTTAAAGTTCTGATAATTTCTTATTTATGAAAGTAAGAAAGCGATTTTGTTTCGAATATCCCAGTAAAACTTATTTTGTTTTCATCCCCAGGGTAGTGTCCAAGACTTTTGTTTGAGGGGTTATTTGTATGTGGGAAGGGGGGATACAAAAAGGCTTTAAAATGCACATTAAAAGAGGGAAAACTGATATTTCATCCCTCTAGATTTTCAGTAATATTTCTGGTCTGTCCTGTTATTATGAAATAAAGAGTAATATTTAACCCCAAAATGACCAGAATTTATTCCGTATAGAGGTGGGACTGCCCTTTCCTCATTCCCACCTTCCCCTCATGGTCGTAATAACTTTGGCGGAGGCTTATTCGATCAGAAATTGAGAGTTCTCGTCCTTATTTTATAAGGCGAAAGTTATTGGAGATCAACCTGCTGCGGGGGTATTTTCTGGGGTTGTATTTTCCCCGGAGGGAGTTATTTTCTATGAGTATTTTACACAGAGGGTATTTTCAGTGGTAGCTCATTGTCTAGGAGGTATTTTCGTGGGAATGGGTATTTTTCGCGGAAAGTATTTTCAAGGGAGTATTTTCAGGGATGGGGTAAAAGCCTATTCCCATGTGTATTGCTATCAAAGCCCTTTTTTAGAGTTTCGGTTACTCTGAGTCGTTTTTTTACTTACGGCTCGTTACTAAAAACTGTTTGGATTGGCTCTCCTGTTTTTTTTTTTATGTTGTCGTCAAGCTTGGGTCCAAATTTGAAAAAGATGTCAAAATACTGGTGGATAATTGCGCAGGATTTGCTGAGACATAACTATATTTGCTTAAAACAGCTTTGCTTGACCAAGGATTCTCTGGACAGGGATCCGGAACAATCACCCTCCGAAATTTTTCTAGTTCTTTTTTGTTAGGAGGAGGATGGAGGCTTGAAATCATGAGAGTATGCTTGAAGTAATAGTTCTACTCCCTAAAGGGAGATTTTCTTATTTTCTTCACTCACTTTGTTGAAGTATATTTTATTTCTTATTTACTTTGTTGAAGTATATTTTATCAGATGCAAGGATATTAATTGTCGATACATTTCTCTGAAGGCCGCTCATTATTATTTGGACTGAAAGAATTAGCTTGCTTAAGCTTAGAGGACCCCCCCCCCCCAAAGAAAAATGCTGACCATATGCGTCAAAATTTGTGGTAGACTTTGTGCATACTTAGCGTATGTGTAACTACGAAATATGTCGACTTGCATACCTTTGTTTTCAAAACAAAAAGATATTAACCAATAGTTCCTGTCATTTTGAACCCATAGGCCTTCCCAATTTTCTATTCAATGCTATATTAGCTCTGCTTGGGGCTTTTTTTAAGCAGAAAATGGACAAAAAACAGAACATTTCTTAAAAGCATTTAGTTGTACCTGCTTGTAGATTGCGCTAGAATTGTGGATTTCCGTTGGGTTGTGCCATCCCACAGTATTTTACTACCTGTTCAATGATAAATCCCCTTTAAATGGTATGAGGGCAGGTGAAGGGGTAGTAAAAAATTGTCCTTGACTTTCATTCTCAAGCAAATACCCAAGCAATAGTAATGCGCACAGAGGGTTGAAAGTTCCCCCAGAGGGTTCTCTTATGCGTTGTGTCTGTAGACACATTTTCCATCCAGATATAATTTCTCTTCAGAGACAACCTCAACCCCTCCAAAAACTAAATTTTCTTAAGCTAGAAATTGTTAAAAAATTTTTTTAACTAAATAATTTTTTCTACATCTTTGGAATCTGCTTGAAAGTTGCTTCAACTAAAGCAAATTCCGGTGGCTATAATTTTGGTTAGGAACAAGAGATGGTCTTTGCCTACTGTTCATCGTCAGAAATGGCCATAAATTTCTTAAGCAAGAGCTTTTTTCATAAGGCCTTATCGGTCAGTACTAAACGAGTCTCAACTATTCTTAACTAGCTTGTACCATATGTCCAGAAAAAATTAGAAATAAATTTATTTACCGTTATATGCACAAAAAAAGCAAAGTCATTCCCATTCATGACAGTAAATTGTTCATATTGCCCCTTTTTTTGCTTATCAGAATTAGGTATGCGCGTGACTGAGACCCCGTTTAACTGAACCTTGCTCAACTCAACCGATATAACTGAGCCTTTGGTCAATTGAACCTGTGCTTAGCACACCCTCCAACAGCCATATTGATCAACAAATTCATAACCTAGACGATTCTTAAGTAATCTTATCTAGCCTGCTCCCTATGTCCAAAATTTGGGGATATTCATTTCTTAACTTAATATACACTAAAAAGTAGACTCCCCTTCATGGTGCTAAATTGTTCCTACCTTTTTCTACCTTGTCAGAATGAGTAGTGGATGAAACTAAAACCCCGTTCAATCCAAACCCCTTTAACTAAGCCCTCATTTCAATCAATTTATATCGTTGAACGAGTGATCGTTCAAATTACTGGCTTATTTCCCTTCTTTCTAAATTTTCAAAGATTTTGAAAAACCATTTTATTTACGTAGCAGCGAAGAAATTTTTTCATGAGCACTATTTTTGGTTTCGTCCAAAGCATTCATTTTCTCAATTTTGAGAATAATGCTTTAGACTTGAAGAAACGCCAGCGGCAATATTTTTTGATGTGAGAAAAGCTTTTAGAAAAAAAACTTCGTGAGAAAAGTCTACGAAGTTATCTGCTTTTAACAGTTTTTCCCTTATATTCTTCTTGCAAAATTTTCGCATTTTAGTGTTCGACGAGAAGCATTAGAATAGTTGCAATTTTATCTTCATGGCCGGTTTATTTCTTTTGATCCAGGGTTTGATATTAACGCCGGAGTTGACTTTGGAATTCTGCAAGGGACTGTCCTTGGTCCTTTGCTTTACAATGTATGTGTCAATGACTAATGTCGGGCTTTAAGAGATGCTCAAAAGTTCATTTGTTGCAATTTATTTCACCCAGATGAGTTCCAGTATCCTAATTCGATATGCATTGAACAAAATCTTGCTATATTTACATTTGCTGATGATAGTACGCTTGTCTGTGCCGAGCAGAATCAAAATAATTTGTTAATAAAGTCTCAAATATGGATGGACAGAGCATATGGGTGGTTTGAAGCAAATTATCTCGCTCTAAATATTTCCAGGTCTCATTTTTTTCCAGAATTGACTTGCAATTTCCTGATTTGAATATTATTCCATGTTCGAAAGATATTATTTATAGATCACAAAACAGGTTTGCTAGGTTTCCAGGAGTCCTTGTCGATGAGAATCTTTCGTTTAAGAACCGTATTAACTTTGTCCGATTCAAAGTGTCAAGGGACTTTGGTACGATACGTAAACTAAGGTATATTTTCCCGTATGTATTTTAAATATTCCTTATAATTCTCTCATACAGCCGTACATAAATTACTGTTCTATTGTTTGGAAGAGCACTTTCCCAAATTGAAACCACTTTCTCTTCTTCATTTAAAGGCCCGTCATTCTCTCCTTAGGCTCCCTCCACAGTATTTCCTATCTTGTGCTATTTTTATTCATTAATATCTGATGGTCAACTTCCCTCTTTTTTTCGAAATTGTTACAGCCCCGAGTTAATGTATATCTTCATGGAGCTTGTAACCCTGAAGTTTTATTGGTTGTTAGAACTCCAACAGCGAGGTCAGATTTTAGCCCTATATGAGAATGTAGTAACTCCCTGGCGAAGAATATCAGAGATCGCCACTCCATCGAGGTCTTCAAAAGATTAAGGAAAAGTCATTTGGGTTAATTTTTCTGCTTATTGTTCCATATATATATATATATATATATATATATATATATATATATATATATATATATATATATATATATATATATATATATATATATATATATATATATATATATATATATATATATATATATATATATATATATATATATATATATATATATATATATATATATATATATATGAAAAGAGAAATCACCAATACTACAGCACAAACACAAAAAAAAAAAAAAAAAAAAAAAGAAAAAAAAAAAAAAAAAAAAGGAAGACTGTTTTCCTAAATTAGTGATTAATATAGACCAGCACTTGAATGAGGCCTTAACCCTACTCATCCAAACAATCACATAGGTCAAACAGCATAGCCACACACAATCAACCATAAAGAATAATCCATGGACAGGCAGTCATGTCGTCAATAAGTATAAGTCGTCATTTACCAAACAATAGAAAAAATAATATAGACAAATAATTCAGAGGCAACACCCAACATAAGGGCTCATCAGGAGAATACACTGGCCTATATAGGGTTTCGCCACTCTAAATATTTAATAGGGGTAAATATACATACATATATATATATATATATATATAAGTTACAATAGTAATATGTATTTATCAGTCCAATTGAGTGTAAATATTTAAAAAAAAGTTTGATGTAACTATTTGCATTTTTTCTGTATTTCTTTTTTGTTATTTTTTTCCTCTCCGTGCTTATTTCCCTTATCTTGTATTATGATATGATTATAATGTTTTTCTCTACGTTCACAGGCCATGGAACCTGTTTTGGGGATGTTAAAAGAGATGCATGTATTGATTATTTGATATTAATAAAGTAGAAGTTGATTTCATTGAGGTACCAATTAAATGGGGGAGGAGTTGCACGGTTAAATAGGGGTTTCAATCTGGAAAAGAGGGGTGTGTTGCGCAAGGGTTAAGCCAAACGGGTTTACTTGCACAGGGTTCAGTTAAGTAAAATTTCAGTTGAACAGAAACCAAATTAACGGTGACGTGGAAAAAGCAGATATTTTAAAAAGAAAACAAGCGTGGAAACGAATTATAGTTTTTATTTTTTTTTTCCAAACTAGAAAGTCTGAAAGTCCAATTTTATTATACAAAAAGTAAAATAAAGCAAAAACAAATTGAAACGCAATAATAATGATACGTTAAGAGGATTAAACCCCTTATAAAAAAACCCAAAATGTTGAAAAAGTACGATAGTTCCGCAAACTATCCTTTCGCAAGACTTAACTGCGGTATGATAAAATTACGCAACAAGAAACAAAAGTAATTACTATAATCTATTTTGTTAAGTGTTATTACTCAGTTGGTATAAAAGACACCGAAACCCCAATGAAATCAACAGTTTCCAGCAATTGTGTAAGCTGCAAACATAGCAAAGACTAAAAATGATGAAAGCCGTATTTCTTTTTGTTCTTTTCGCATTGATTGCTGCCACCTTTGGTAAGAGTTAAGTAGATAACAATCTATTTAAAATTACACTAAAAGAAAATTGAAGAAACAGCAGTTATTTTGAAGCTGCTAAGAAACAATGTTATACCATATTTTTCTGTATTTTCAAATTATATTCAAATTTTACTTAAAGTTTTTGTTTCGTGATGGAAAAAATTAGAATAATTTTAACACAGATGTATAAAGGTAGTATATATAAAAAATTACTATATAGAAACGTGAAACAGCATATATAAAAGGTGTCTAATGTAAATGAAGCTCTTCTTTAATTTGTAGTAACACCAAATAAAATGTAAAATTTTACTATAATGAGTTACCAATTGATATACACTATTACAACAAGTTGAATAAGAGGCCGAATTCTTTTATTCTTAGACAGAAGAAATACAACTTTAAACAAAATTTTGTGAGGTCAGGCTTTAAAAGATATTGCTAAACAAACCACTCAAAATTAGAAATTACTATTTGCAACTATAAAATTTTTATTTCTTTTCACCTATATTTCTATCACCTCAACCTGCTGTTCATTTAATTATTTTCTTTCAATTTTTGGTCGTAACAACACAAAATATTTTTGAAATTTCGTCATTTATTGGTCTGGGTATATATTTATTTTGTTAATAGAAAATTTGAAGTCTTTCTGAACTGAACTTATCATTTTGTTTTCAGCTAAAGCTCAAGATACTCCCATTGAAGATGGCACTCCCTTAGAAAATGCCCCTATTGAAGGAGACGAAGATGCTGCAGCGCGTTATAGAGGTAAGTCTTAAACCAAGGCATAAATGTTTTAATGAAATACCATCTCCTCATCATTAATCATGATAGCATTTGGAATATTGTAGTTAGATATTTGACTAGTTTCTGAAGACAAAAACCCCAGTGAGGACAAGCATAATGATAAAGCTTAGAAAAATTTTAAAAATACGACTTTCACAGAATTTGTCTCAAAAATAAACTGAAATTCTCAATTGCTAGGATTCCCTAAAACTCTGGTTACAAAATTCTGGAAGCTGGTGACACATAAAACTAAGAATCTTGTGAAGTTGTGTTTTCGAGGAATATTTAGGTGTAACTGAAAAGTGTGCTAAGACTAAAGTTCAAACTTTCGACGAAAGGATCCTGTTTTTTAAAGTTATTCCATAGATAATAACATACTGATGAAGAATGATCATAGAATGACTAAAATATTAAGCCAAAATTTAGATTTTGTAGCGCGGAATTTAGGCAAATGGATTAATTTTTGCTTGTTTAGCTTTCTGGAGTGATCTTAAAGTTTTAATTATTATTTTCCTTTCTTTTTCTAAATTCATGTTTGAATAACATAGGTTTCTTCTCTCTTCCTTAACGGTCACCGGGCCTCTTTTGGGAGAGGTACTTTGTTTTTCTATTTGCCAAATGCTACATTTCTGCCTAATCGTTTGCAAATGTTTTATCTTGTAAAACGGCAATAAGCTCATTCCTGTAAAAGAAAAAACAGTTTCAAAATAGTTTTGGCTAATTAGCCAGCAAAATAGGCATTGTGTCACTTTAATATGCGAAATAGTAATTTAAGTCATTTCCTTTAATATCGATACACCTAATGTAGCCCCTCTCCTTAAGAGAACTCAATGTAAAGCTGTGAGGAGAAGTCTAAGACGTAATAAGTGAGATGGGGTTCAGTATCAATAATGGAGTTGCTTCTTTTTCAGGCTATGGAGGCTATGGAGGCTATGGTGGTTATCGTCGCCCATATGGAGGCTACGGAGGAAGATACGGATATGGCAGAAAGAGGCGAAACGGTAACAAATTTGGATAAAAATTATAGTCTTTAATTTACTTATGCTCTCCCCCTAAGAATTATAGAATGCAGAAGGCTCGTTTTATTATGAATAGACTAACAAAAAAACATGCGCAATAATAGTGATAGATTAACAGATTCAAATCCCTTATACAGACCCAAAACGCTAAAATAGCTTACGAATCTAAGAACTATCCTTTGTCGAGACTTAATTGCCGTAATTGCCTTAATTAAAAGCCGTATTTCCTTTTGTTCTTTTCGCATTGATTGCTGTCACCTTTGGTAAGAGATCAGTTGATTTTATTTTCACTGTTTCGTGAATATCTAATTTTGTTTCATTTCAAACAAGGTTTTATCTTGTTACACGCGTGGACTATCATGTCTCTTCACGGTAAAATGTTAAATTTCTTTATAGATTTTTATTAAAATTCAACGGCCCTTGCATTTCAAAAGTTGTTCATACAGAATTGTTGCACACAGTTGAACTTTAGCTAAAGAGTGAGCAATTTAGGAGAGGACAGCCCCAATTACTCACAGGATATTTTCTTATAGTTTTTTTTAATGTTGCTCCCTAAATTCCATTGAAAGACTAGCTTGTTTTTTATTTGATTTCTGACAGACTTTCAAAACATTCCAGGGAATGTCTTTACTAGCTTTAAACCTCCCTCCTCCTCAGAGATTTTCTCTCCCGGGATAATTAATCATGTGGAAATTCCCTACTCCCTGAAATTTTTTTTATATATTTCTAAGCTATAAATACTGTGTTTAAACGATGGACAAATCACCAAACTTACAGCTCTGACCCCATGAGCGAGGGGTCATGCTATTTTCAGAGGCATATACGTAAGACTTTCCAACAATGCTGACCAAATCGGCTATCTTCAAATTTTGATCGAATATCTTTGTGGGAAAATGTGGCGTGGGAGAAAGGGCACTAGGAAACTAGAAACTTTACGAAGATTAAGAAAAGAACCTTAAATTCTGCTCGAATGAGCCATTGCCCAATCTTGAAATGCCATTAGTTTTATACGATCGACCCTGGAAAAACACAAAGCAAAAAAAAGACACGTGTCTGTGATCTTTCTTTCGGGTAAAAAAGAACAAAATTCCCCTTTTTATTGTCAATAAGAGTGTGAGAACATTGTAGTCGGGTTTTCTGATACTCGACAGTATTATTTCCATCAGAAATATATAACCTTTAGGAATTTTTCCCCTTTTTTGAAAGTCAGACAAAATATAATAGGGTTGCAGCATTTGATAGGTCACAATAAACTCAAAGAATTTTGTATATTGGAAATTATCATAAAATCCCAATTCTTTTGATAAATTACAATAATTATTGAAATTTCTTTTTTAGAGTTTCGTCTTTCGCCTTTCTAAAAAGTCAGACAAATTTTCTAGGGCTTGTAGCATTTGATAGATCACAATAAACTCAAATAATTTTGTATATTGGGAATTATCACAAAATCCCAATTCTTTTGATGTTACAACAGTTATCAAAATTTCTTTTTTTAGAGTTTTGGTTACTATTGGGTTGGGTCGCTCCTTACCGACAAGTCGTCATTACAAACTGTTTGATTTTGAAACCGAATTAGATACTGAGAATACAATTTGATGCGTATTATTTCTAGGAGGTCAATAAGAAGTCAATTTTAACGCTTAGGCAATTAACTGGAAGTTCAGACTTAATTTTATTGGTTCAACTTGTATTGTGTAATTATGTTATAAATGAATTGTTAAACAAACAAACAATAAAAAGTTGTAGATTACATTTATATATACAAAGTTTTGTTTCCTTTGACACCAATCAAATATGCTGTACGTTAAGTCTTAAGCTCGATTTTTCGTTCAAATAGAACTGTAAATTTAGTAATTTTATCATTTCATTGCACTTCAGATTATTCATATTTTGTAAATAAAAAAAATGATATACTGAATTCAAATTATTGTTTCATTTTCAGCTGAATCTCAAGATATTCCCATTGAAAATGGCACTCCCCTAGAAAACGCCCCTGTTGAAGGAGATGAAGATGCAGCAGCCCGTTATAGAAGTAAGTTTTAAGCCAAAGGCTTATTTAATCAAACAGTTCGTGGTAACGAACTGTAGTAAGGAGCGATCCGGCTCAATAGTAACCAAAACTCTAAAAAATTGAATTTTGATATCAATAGCCACATCAAAAGAATCGCATTTTAATGCTGATTTTAAATATATAAATTTCATTAAGTTTAGTCTTACCTATCAAAAGTTACGAGCCTGGGAAAATTTGCCTTATTTAGGAAAATAGGGGGAAACACCCCCTAAAAGTCGTAGGATCTTAACGAAAATGACACCATCAGATTCAACGTATCAGAGAACCCTACTGTAGAAGTTTCAAGCTCCTATCTACAAAAATGTGGAATTTTGCATTTTTTGCCAGAAGACAAATCACGGGTGCGTGTTTATTTGTTTGTTTTTTTTTTTTTTTCCCAGGGGTCATCGTATCGACCAAGTGGTCCTAGAATGTCGCAAGAGGGCTCATTCTAACGGAAATGAAAAGTTCTAGTGCCCTTTTTAAGTGACCAAAAAAATTGGAGGGCATCTAGGCCCCCTCCCACGCTCATTTTTTTCCCAAAGTCAACGGATCAAAATTTTGAGATAGCCATTTTGTTCAACATAGTCGAAAATCATAATAACTATGTATTTAGGGGTGACTTACTCCCCCACCGTTCCTGGGGGAGGGGCTGCAAGTTACAAACTTCAACCAGTTTTTACATATAATAATGGTTATTGGGAAGTGTACAGACGTTTTCAGGGGGATTTTTTTTGGTTTTGGGGGTAGGGTTGAGGGAGGGGGCTATGTGGGAGGATCTTTCCTTGGAGAAATATGCCATGGGGGAAAAAATTCAATGAAAAGGGCGCAGGACGAATCTGGTCACGTTAGAAAAAAACGTCAAATTCAGAGGTTAATATACAATGCTGGGTCTTCGGAGCCTCTCTATTATGGAGTATAATTTGAAAATAACACAACTATACGAGCGATAAAACATATATACCACAACCATAACTCAACTAACGAAAGAACTGCTAAGAGATAACACAACTATAAAGCGAAAACAGGTGAAAACTAACGGGAAAATAAACGAACTAAGAGGTGGAAGGGGCCCAGAGAAAAAATATAATCCTTTTTCAATTTTGAGCCTAACTTCCGCAAAGGAGTAATAATGTCAGAAGCCCCGAAATACCGAATTATTTTCTTTTCAAACAGTTCGTGGTAAAGAACTGTAGTAAGGGGCGACCCGGCTCAATAGTAAACGGAACTCTAAAAAACGGAATTTTGATGCTAAAAGATACATCAAAAGAATCGAATTTTCACGCTGATTCTAAATATATAAGTTCCAATTAATTTAGTCTTTGTCATCAAAACTTACGAGCCTGAGAAAATTTGCCCTATTTTGGAAAAAAGGGGGAAACATCCCCTAAAAGTCATAGAATCTTAACGAAAATCACACTATCGCATTCGGCATATCAGAGAACTCTATAGCAAAAATTTCAAGCTCCTATCTAAAAAAATGTGGAATTTCATATTTTTTGCCAGAAGACAAATCACGGGTGCGTGTTTATTTGTTTGTTTGTTGTTGTTTTTTTCTTTTCCCCAGGGGTCATCGTATCGACCAGGTGGTCTTAGAGTGTCGCAAGAGGGCTCATTCTTACGGAAATAAAAAGTTCTAGTGCCCTTTTTAAGTGATAAAAAAATTGGAGGGCAAATAGGCCCCCTCCCACGCTAATTTTTTCCAAAAGTCAACAGATTAAAATTTTAAGATAGCCATTTTGTTCCGCATAGTCGAAAACCATAATAATTATGTCTTTGGGAATGACTTACTCCCCCACAATTCCTGGGGGAGGGGCTGCAAGTTACAAACTTTTACCAGTGTTTACATATAGTAATGGTTATTGGGAAGTGTACAGACGTTTTAGCCAAAAAAAAAAAATTAATATACTAATTTCATTTCAATAATTTATGTGCGGAGAGCCAAAATCAAACATGCATTAATTCAAAAACGTTCAGAAATTAAATAAAAAAAAACTAGTTTTTTTAACTGAAAGTAAGGAGCGACATTAAAACTTAAAACGAACAGAGATTACTCCGTATATGAAATGGGTTGTCCCCTCCGCAGTCCCTCGCTCTTTACGCTAAAGTTTGACTCTTTGCCACAATTCTACTTTTTAAAACAATTAAAAACTTTAGCGTAAAGAGCGAGGGACTGCGGAGGGGACAACCCATTTCATATACGGAGTAATCTCTGTTCGTTTTAAGTTTTAATGTCGCTCCTTACTTTCAGTTAAAAAAACTAGTTTTTTTTATTTAATTTAGCAAAAAGACCAACTCCTGATCGTTATACATAGTAATAAAGGGGAAATTGTGGTTACATATTTGGCCAGTTTCTAAAGATAAAACCCCCTCTAGGCAAACAAATAATGATAAAGGTCAGAAACTATTTGAGAAATCAACTTTCCTCGAGTTTGCTTAAAAAAAAAAACGAAATAGATTCTTCAGATCCACTGCTGACATATAGGGCATCAAACTGACGTTTCAGTTGTCGGAAAAAAGAGTTTGTTTGAAAAACCAAAATTTTAAATTCCTAATTGTTGGGTTTTGCTATGAGCAGGGTTCTGGTCACAATATTCTGTTTGTTAGTGAAGTCAGAAACCAAACAATCTCTACAAGTTACTTTTCCATTGAGCATTTAGCTAAGTGCTTCTGGATCTCATTTTTTAACACTTTAGTGCTAATTGAGCTCTTTGACTTTAATACCTGCTCACGAGCAAGTCTCATAAATTAGCACTAGTTTCCATTTCAGTCTCTTTGTATATGTATCACTAATTATGATCTAACTTGTGCTTCATCAGTTTTTATTTGGGCAATCCTTCTATTGGTTAATATGTATTTTTTAATATTGACATAAAATAAAATCCAGTACAGGCAAAGATATTTAGCTGCATATGGGGAACATTCATGTAATGAGTAAAGAGCCTTTTACTTGTTTAATCTGACGTTTTCAAGAATAATAAATACAATGAATGTAAAATTCGATCGCATGATCAATTGAATCTGAAATTCGGTATAATCTATTAGACTGATTCAAGGCCAAGGTCAATTTTAGAAGCCTCTGTTCTGTCGCAAATTCAATTCTTGCAACCAACGTTTCTAAGGGGTTCTTGTTAAATATCAGAAATTAATGTTCAAATGATTCCTGAGCTCTTCAAAAAATGTTGAAAAAAAAATTGTCTGTTCCTAAGGTTTTACTTCATAGTTTCATTTGGAGTTGAGTGAAATCTCTTAAATTTATTAAGTGATCTTATAGCACTATTTACCATTTGCTTTATTAATTCTAAACACGTGTTTAAATAGAACAAGTGTCTTCCCCCTCCTTATAGGCGACGAGCAGCATTGCAGACACGTACCCTTCGTTGCCATCTATACTACTTTTCTTCCTAATTATTTATGAATAGATATCAGCTTGCTTAAGAAAAACCTTTAATAAAACTAATTCATTTAAAAGAAAAATAAATTGCAAAAAATTATATTTTCTCGTTAATAAGCAAAATATTCATTTAAACGATTTCCTGCAATGTCGAAACCATTTTATTTTCGATGATATATCTTTATTTTGTGCTAACCCCAGATGTAGCCCCTTTCCTTGAAATAACTCTATGTATAGTAGAAAAGAGCGATTCTAAAATGTAGTAAGTGAGGAACGTTTCACTATCAATAATGGAGTTGTTTCTATTTTAGGCTATGGAGGTTATGGTGGCTATCGACGTCCATATGGAGGCTACGGAGGCTATGGTAGCTATGGTGGATATAGAGGATAAAATAAACGTGTCACTGTTTTATTTTAATTTGTTCAGATTTTTTTTTCATTTTATAAAATACAATTATACCTTAATTATGGTGTTATTTTGATGCGAATAGCTCACTTTAACAGTTCAGTGTTTACTTTATATTTTTTTTCCACAGATGAACAAAGACACAATCTTCAACAATGCAACACAAAGATATGTATCTTAAGACACAGGGTAGGAATTACTTTAATGCCAAAAAGCTAAAATCTATGGAAAGAAATTACAGTTCTTCCAAAAAATCCAAGTTTGCTTAATGGTGAGTGGCATAGGCTCAAAAACCCACAAAGCACTGTCTATTTTACGATATTCTCTTTTGATCTATAGTTTGTTTTATTTAAATTAAAAACCTGAAGCTTTTTATGAATAGCAACAAGCGAACTACAAACTTAAAATAAACAGGAAGTACAG